>NW_027314885.1:0-161464 GCF_023375885.2 Dermacentor andersoni | reverse complement strand
TGCACATCTTGTGGTTTTGCAGAAAACTTCATCCGCGTCTACCAAAAGATGCATGTGCATGCTTAAAACACGTTTTCGCACAAATCCGTGTGCGGGTGCTAAAAAGAGCAGCATCGGCAAGCTTAGCACGTCGTTTGGTAGAAATCCACGTGCGCGTTCTGCAAAAAGCACCATTTGCATGCACATCTTGTGGTTTTGCAGAAAACTTCATCCGCGTCTACCAAAAGATGCATGTGCATGCTTAAAACGCGTTTTCGCACAAATGCGTGCGCGGGTGCTAAAAAGAGCAGCATCGACATGCTTAGCATGTCGTTTGGTAGAAATCCACGTGCGCGTTCTGCAAAAAGCACCATTTGCATGCACATCTTGTGGTTTTGCAGAAAACTTCATCCGCGTCTACCAAAAGATGCATGTGCATGCTTAAAACGCGTTTTCGCACAAATGCGTGCGCGGGTGCTAAAAAGAGCAGCATCGGCATGCTTAGCACGTCGTTTGGTAGAAATCCACGTGCGCGTTCTGCCAAAAGCACCATTTGCATGCACATCTTGTAGTTTTGCAGAAAACTTCATCCGCGTCTACCAAAAGATGCATGTGCATGCTTAAAACGCGTTTTCGCACAAATCCGTGCGCGGGTGCTAAAAAGAGCAGCATCGGCAAGCTTAGCACGTCGTTTGGTAGAAATCCACGTGCGCGTTCTGCAAAAAGCACCATTTGCATGCACATCTTGTGGTTTTGCAGAAAACTTCATCCGCGTCTACCAAAAGATGCATGTGCATGCTTAAAACGCGTTTTCGCACAAATGCGTGCGCGGGTGCTAAAAAGAGCAGCATCGGCATGCTTAGCACGTCGTTTGGTAGAAATCCACGTGCGCGTTCTGCAAAAAGCACCATTTGCATGCACATCTTGTGGTTTTGCAGAAAACTTCATCCGCGTCTACCAAAAGATGCATGTGCATGCTTAAAACGCGTTTTCGCACAAATGCGTGCGCGGGTGCTAAAAAGAGCAGCATCGGCATGCTTAGCACGTCGTTTGGTAGAAATCCACGTGCGCGTTCTGCCAAAAGCACCATTTGCATGCACATCTTGTAGTTTTGCAGAAAACTTCATCCGCGTCTACCAAAAGATGCATGTGCATGCTTAAAACGCGTTTTCGCACAAATCCGTGCGCGGGTGCTAAAAAGAGCAGCATCGGCAAGCTTAGCACGTCGTTTGGTAGAAATCCACGTGCGCGTTCTGCAAAAAGCACCATTTGCATGCACATCTTGTGGTTTTGCAGAAAACTTCATCCGCGTCTACCAAAAGATGCATGTGCATGCTTAAAACGCGTTTTCGCACAAATGCGTGCGCGGGTGCTAAAAAGAGCAGCATCGGCATGCTTAGCACGTCGTTTGGTAGAAATCCACGTGCGCGTTCTGCAAAAAGCACCATTTGCATGCACATCTTGTGGTTTTGCAGAAAACTTCATCCGCGTCTACCGAAAGATGCATGTGCATGCTTAAAACGCGTTTTCGCACAAATGCGTGCGCGGGTGCTAAAAAGAGCAGCATCGGCATGCTTAGCACGTCGTTTGGTAGAAATCCACGTGCGCGTTCTGCAAAAAGCACCATTTGCATGCACATCTTGTGGTTTTGCAGAAAACTTCATCCGCGTCTACCAAAAGATGCATGTGCATGCTTAAAACGCGTTTTCGCACAAATGCGTGCGCGGGTGCTAAAAAGAGCAGCATCGGCATGCTTAGCACGTCGTTTGGTAGAAATCCACGTGCGCGTTCTGCCAAAAGCACCATTTGCATGCACATCTTGTGGTTTTGCAGAAAACTTCATCCGCGTCTACCAAAAGATGCATGTGCATGTTTAAAACGCGTTTTCGCACAAATCCGTGCGCGGGTGCTAAAAAGAGCAGCATCGGCATGCTTAGCACGTCGTTTGGTAGAAATCCACGTGCGCGTTCTGCAAAAAGCACCATTTGCATGCACATCTTGTGGTTTTGCAGAAAACTTCATCCGCGTCTACCAAAAGATGCATGTGCATGCTTAAAACGCGTTTTCGCACAAATGCGTGCTCGGGTGCTAAAAAGAGCAGCATCGGCATGCTTAGCACGTCGTTTGGTAGAAATCCACGTGCGCGTTCTGCCAAAAGCACCATTTGCATGCACATCTTGTGGTTTTGCAGAAAACTACATCCGCGTCTACCAAAAGATGCATGTGCATGCTTAAAACGCGTTTTCGCACAAATCCGTGCGCGGGTGCTAAAAAGAGCAGCATCGGCATGCTTAGCACGTCGTTTGGTAGAAATCCACGTGCGCGTTCTGCAAAAAGCACCATTTGCATGCACATCTTGTGGTTTTGCAGAAAACTTCATCCGCGTCTACCAAAAGATGCATGTGCATGCTTAAAACGCGTTTTCGCACAAATGCGTGCGCGGGTGCTAAAAAGAGCAGCATCGGCATGCTTAGCACGTCGTTTGGTAGAAATCCACGTGCGCGTTCTGCCAAAAGCACCATTTGCATGCACATCTTGTAGTTTTGCAGAAAACTTCATCCGCGTCTACCAAAAGATGCATGTGCATGCTTAAAACGCGTTTTCGCACAAATCCGTGCGCGGGTGCTAAAAAGAGCAGCATCGGCAAGCTTAGCACGTCGTTTGGTAGAAATCCACGTGCGCGTTCTGCAAAAAGCACCATTTGCATGCACATCTTGTGGTTTTGCAGAAAACTTCATCCGCGTCTACCAAAAGATGCATGTGCATGCTTAAAACGCGTTTTCGCACAAATGCGTGCGCGGGTGCTAAAAAGAGCAGCATCGGCATGCTTAGCACGTCGTTTGGTAGAAATCCACGTGCGCGTTCTGCAAAAAGCACCATTTGCATGCACATCTTGTGGTTTTGCAGAAAACTTCATCCGCGTCTACCAAAAGATGCATGTGCATGCTTAAAACGCGTTTTCGCACAAATGCGTGCGCGGGTGCTAAAAAGAGCAGCATCGGCATGCTTAGCACGTCGTTTGGTAGAAATCCACGTGCGCGTTCTGCAAAAAGCACCATTTGCATGCACATCTTGTGGTTTTGCAGAAAACTTCATCCGCGTCTACCAAAAGATGCATGTGCATGCTTAAAACGCGTTTTCGCACAAATGCGTGCGCGGGTGCTAAAAAGAGCAGCATCGGCATGCTTAGCACGTCGTTTGGTAGAAATCCACGTGCGCGTTCTGCCAAAAGCACCATTTGCATGCACATCTTGTGGTTTTGCAGAAAACTTCATCCGCGTCTACCAAAAGATGCATGTGCATGTTTAAAACGCGTTTTCGCACAAATCCGTGCGCGGGTGCTAAAAAGAGCAGCATCGGCATGCTTAGCACGTCGTTTGGTAGAAATCCACGTGCGCGTTCTGCAAAAAGCACCATTTGCATGCACATCTTGTGGTTTTGCAGAAAACTTCATCCGCGTCTACCAAAAGATGCATGTGCATGCTTAAAACGCGTTTTCGCACAAATGCGTGCTCGGGTGCTAAAAAGAGCAGCATCGGCATGCTTAGCACGTCGTTTGGTAGAAATCCACGTGCGCGTTCTGCCAAAAGCACCATTTGCATGCACATCTTGTGGTTTTGCAGAAAACTACATCCGCGTCTACCAAAAGATGCATGTGCATGCTTAAAACGCGTTTTCGCACAAATCCGTGCGCGGGTGCTAAAAAGAGCAGCATCGGCATGCTTAGCACGTCGTTTGGTAGAAATCCACGTGCGCGTTCTGCAAAAAGCACCATTTGCATGCACATCTTGTGGTTTTGCAGAAAACTTCATCCGCGTCTACCAAAAGATGCATGTGCATGCTTAAAACGCGTTTTCGCACAAATGCGTGCGCGGGTGCTAAAAAGAGCAGCATCGGCATGCTTAGCACGTCGTTTGGTAGAAATCCACGTGCGCGTTCTGCCAAAAGCACCATTTGCATGCACATCTTGTGGTTTTGCAGAAAACTTCATCCGCGTCTACCAAAAGATGCATGTGCATGTTTAAAACGCGTTTTCGCACAAATCCGTGCGCGGGTGCTAAAAAGAGCAGCATCGGCAAGCTTAGCACGTCGTTTGGTAGAAATCCACGTGCGCGTTCTGCAAAAAGCACCATTTGCATGCACATCTTGTAGTTTTGCAGAAAACTTCATCCGCGTCTACCAAAAGATGCATGTGCATGCTTAAAACGCGTTTTCGCACAAATGCGTGCGCGGGTGCTTAAAAGAGCAGCATCGGCATGCTTAGCACGTCGTTTGGTAGAAATCCACGTGCGCGTTCTGCAAAAAGCACCATTTGCATGCACATCTTGTGGTTTTGCAGAAAACTTCATCCGCGTCTACCAAAAGATGCATGTGCATGCTTAAAACGCGTTTTCGCACAAATGCGTGCGCGGGTGCTAAAAAGAGCAGCATCGGCATGCTTAGCACGTCGTTTGGTAGAAATCCACGTGCGCGTTCTGCCAAAAGCACCATTTGCATGCACATCTTGTGGTTTTGCAGAAAACTTCATCCGCGTCTACCAAAAGATGCATGTGCATGTTTAAAACGCGTTTTCGCACAAATCCGTGCGCGGGTGCTAAAAAGAGCAGCATCGGCATGCTTAGCACGTCGTTTGGTAGAAATCCACGTGCGCGTTCTGCAAAAAGCACCATTTGCATGCACATCTTGTGGTTTTGCAGAAAACTTCATCCGCGTCTACCAAAAGATGCATGTGCATGCTTAAAACGCGTTTTCGCACAAATGCGTGCTCGGGTGCTAAAAAGAGCAGCATCGGCATGCTTAGCACGTCGTTTGGTAGAAATCCACGTGCGCGTTCTGCCAAAAGCACCATTTGCATGCACATCTTGTGGTTTTGCAGAAAACTTCATCCGCGTCTACCAAAAGATGCATGTGCATGCTTAAAACGCGTTTTCGCACAAATCCGTGCGCGGGTGCTAAAAAGAGCAGCATCGGCAAGCTTAGCACGTCGTTTGGTAGAAATCCACGTGCGCGTTCTGCAAAAAGCACCATTTGCATGCACATCTTGTGGTTTTGCAGAAAACTTCATCCGCGTCTACCAAAAGATGCATGTGCATGCTTAAAACGCGTTTTCGCACAAATGCGTGCGCGGGTGCTAAAAAGAGCAGCATCGGCATGCTTAGCACGTCGTTTGGTAGAAATCCACGTGCGCGTTCTGCAAAAAGCACCATTTGCATGCACATCTTGTGGTTTTGCAGAAAACTTCATCCGCGTCTACCAAAAGATGCATGTGCATGCTTAAAACGCGTTTTCGCACAAATGCGTGCGCGGGTGCTAAAAAGAGCAGCATCGGCATGCTTAGCACGTCGTTTGGTAGAAATCCACGTGCGCGTTCTGCAAAAAGCACCATTTGCATGCACATCTTGTGGTTTTGCAGAAAACTTCATCCGCGTCTACCAAAAGATGCATGTGCATGCTTAAAACGCGTTTTCGCACAAATGCGTGCGCGGGTGCTAAAAAGAGCAGCATCGGCATGCTTAGCACGTCGTTTGGTAGAAATCCACGTGCGCGTTCTGCCAAAAGCACCATTTGCATGCACATCTTGTGGTTTTGCAGAAAACTTCATCCGCGTCTACCAAAAGATGCATGTGCATGTTTAAAACGCGTTTTCGCACAAATCCGTGCGCGGGTGCTAAAAAGAGCAGCATCGGCATGCTTAGCACGTCGTTTGGTAGAAATCCACGTGCGCGTTCTGCAAAAAGCACCATTTGCATGCACATCTTGTGGTTTTGCAGAAAACTTCATCCGCGTCTACCAAAAGATGCATGTGCATGCTTAAAACGCGTTTTCGCACAAATGCGTGCTCGGGTGCTAAAAAGAGCAGCATCGGCATGCTTAGCACGTCGTTTGGTAGAAATCCACGTGCGCGTTCTGCCAAAAGCACCATTTGCATGCACATCTTGTGGTTTTGCAGAAAACTACATCCGCGTCTACCAAAAGATGCATGTGCATGCTTAAAACGCGTTTTCGCACAAATCCGTGCGCGGGTGCTTAAAAGAGCAGCATCGGCATGCTTAGCACGTCGTTTGGTAGAAATCCACGTGCGCGTTCTGCAAAAAGCACCATTTGCATGCACATCTTGTGGTTTTGCAGAAAACTTCATCCGCGTCTACCAAAAGATGCATGTGCATGCTTAAAACGCGTTTTCGCACAAATGCGTGCGCGGGTGCTAAAAAGAGCAGCATCGGCATGCTTAGCACGTCGTTTGGTAGAAATCCACGTGCGCGTTCTGCCAAAAGCACCATTTGCATGCACATCTTGTGGTTTTGCAGAAAACTTCATCCGCGTCTACCAAAAGATGCATGTGCATGCTTAAAACGCGTTTTCGCACAAATGCGTGCTCGGGTGCTAAAAAGAGCAGCATCGGCATGCTTAGCACGTCGTTTGGTAGAAATCCACGTGCGCGTTCTGCCAAAAGCACCATTTGCATGCACATCTTGTGGTTTTGCAGAAAACTACATCCGCGTCTACCAAAAGATGCATGTGCATGCTTAAAACGCGTTTTCGCACAAATCCGTGCGCGGGTGCTAAAAAGAGCAGCATCGGCATGCTTAGCACGTCGTTTGGTAGAAATCCACGTGCGCGTTCTGCAAAAAGCACCATTTGCATGCACATCTTGTGGTTTTGCAGAAAACTTCATCCGCGTCTACCAAAAGATGCATGTGCATGCTTAAAACGCGTTTTCGCACAAATGCGTGCGCGGGTGCTAAAAAGAGCAGCATCGGCATGCTTAGCACGTCGTTTGGTAGAAATCCACGTGCGCGTTCTGCCAAAAGCACCATTTGCATGCACATCTTGTGGTTTTGCAGAAAACTTCATCCGCGTCTACCAAAAGATGCATGTGCATGTTTAAAACGCGTTTTCGCACAAATCCGTGCGCGGGTGCTAAAAAGAGCAGCATCGGCAAGCTTAGCACGTCGTTTGGTAGAAATCCACGTGCGCGTTCTGCAAAAAGCACCATTTGCATGCACATCTTGTAGTTTTGCAGAAAACTTCATCCGCGTCTACCAAAAGATGCATGTGCATGCTTAAAACGCGTTTTCGCACAAATGCGTGCGCGGGTGCTTAAAAGAGCAGCATCGGCATGCTTAGCACGTCGTTTGGTAGAAATCCACGTGCGCGTTCTGCAAAAAGCACCATTTGCATGCACATCTTGTGGTTTTGCAGAAAACTTCATCCGCGTCTACCAAAAGATGCATGTGCATGCTTAAAACGCGTTTTCGCACAAATGCGTGCGCGGGTGCTAAAAAGAGCAGCATCGGCATGCTTAGCACGTCGTTTGGTAGAAATCCACGTGCGCGTTCTGCCAAAAGCACCATTTGCATGCACATCTTGTGGTTTTGCAGAAAACTTCATCCGCGTCTACCAAAAGATGCATGTGCATGTTTAAAACGCGTTTTCGCACAAATCCGTGCGCGGGTGCTAAAAAGAGCAGCATCGGCATGCTTAGCACGTCGTTTGGTAGAAATCCACGTGCGCGTTCTGCAAAAAGCACCATTTGCATGCACATCTTGTGGTTTTGCAGAAAACTTCATCCGCGTCTACCAAAAGATGCATGTGCATGCTTAAAACGCGTTTTCGCACAAATGCGTGCTCGGGTGCTAAAAAGGGCAGCATCGGCATGCTTAGCACGTCGTTTGGTAGAAATCCACGTGCGCGTTCTGCCAAAAGCACCATTTGCATGCACATCTTGTGGTTTTGCAGAAAACTTCATCCGCGTCTACCAAAAGATGCATGTGCATGCTTAAAACGCGTTTTCGCACAAATCCGTGCGCGGGTGCTAAAAAGAGCAGCATCGGCATGCTTAGCACGTCGTTTGGTAGAAATCCACGTGCGCGTTCTGCAAAAAGCACCATTTGCATGCACATCTTGTGGTTTTGCAGAAAACTTCATCCGCGTCTACCAAAAGATGCATGTGCATGCTTAAAACGCGTTTTCGCACAAATGCGTGCGCGGGTGCTAAAAAGAGCAGCATCGGCATGCTTAGCACGTCGTTTGGTAGAAATCCACGTGCGCGTTCTGCCAAAAGCACCATTTGCATGCACATCTTGTGGTTTTGCAGAAAACTTCATCCGCGTCTACCAAAAGATGCATGTGCATGTTTAAAACGCGTTTTCGCACAAATCCGTGCGCGGGTGCTAAAAAGAGCAGCATCGGCAAGCTTAGCACGTCGTTTGGTAGAAATCCACGTGCGCGTTCTGCAAAAAGCACCATTTGCATGCACATCTTGTGGTTTTGCAGAAAACTTCATCCGCGTCTACCAAAAGATGCATGTGCATGCTTAAAACGCGTTTTCGCACAAATGCGTGCGCGGGTGCTAAAAAGAGCAGCATCGGCATGCTTAGCACGTCGTTTGGTAGAAATCCACGTGCGCGTTCTGCCAAAAGCACCATTTGCATGCACATCTTGTGGTTTTGCAGAAAACTTCATCCGCGTCTACCAAAAGATGCATGTGCATGCTTAAAACGCGTTTTCGCACAAATGCGTGCGCGGGTGCTTAAAAGAGCAGCATCGGCATGCTTAGCACGTCGTTTGGTAGAAATCCACGTGCGCGTTCTGCAAAAAGCACCATTTGCATGCACATCTTGTGGTTTTGCAGAAAACTTCATCCGCGTCTACCAAAAGATGCATGTGCATGCTTAAAACGCGTTTTCGCACAAATGCGTGCGCGGGTGCTAAAAAGAGCAGCATCGGCATGCTTAGCACGTCGTTTGGTAGAAATCCACGTGCGCGTTCTGCCAAAAGCACCATTTGCATGCACATCTTGTGGTTTTCCAGAAAACTTCATCCGCGTCTACCAAAAGATGCATGTGCATGCTTAAAACACGTTTTCGCACAAATCCGTGCGCGGGTGCTAAAAAGAGCAGCATCGGCAAGCTTAGCACGTCGTTTGGTAGAAATCCACGTGCGCGTTCTGCAAAAAGCACCATTTGCATGCACATCTTGTGGTTTTGCAGAAAACTTCATCCGCGTCTACCAAAAGATGCATGTGCATGCTTAAAACGCGTTTTCGCACAAATGCGTGCGCGGGTGCTAAAAAGAGCAGCATCGGCATGCTTAGCATGTCGTTTGGTAGAAATCCACGTGCGCGTTCTGCCAAAAGCACCATTTGCATGCACATCTTGTGGTTTTGCAGAAAACTTCATCCGCGTCTACCAAAAGATGCATGTGCATGCTTAAAACGCGTTTTCGCACAAATGCGTGCGCGGGTGCTAAAAAGAGCAGCATCGGCATGCTAAGCACGTCGTTTGGTAGAAATCCACGTGCGCGTTCTGCCAAAAGCACCATTTGCATGCACATCTTGTGGTTTTGCAGAAAACTTCATCCGCGTCTACCAAAAGATGCATGTGCATGCTTAAAACGCGTTTTCGCACAAATGCGTGCGCGGGTGCTAAAAAGAGCAGCATCGGCATGCTTAGCACGTCGTTTGGTAGAAATCCACGTGCGCGTTCTGCCAAAAGCACCATTTGCATGCACATCTTGTGGTTTTGCAGAAAACTTCATCCGCGTCTACCAAAAGATGCATGTGATGCTTAAAACGCGTTTTCGCACAAATCCGTGCGCGGGTGCTAAAAAGAGCAGCATCGGCATGCTTAGCACGTCGTTTGGTAGAAATCCACGTGCGCGTTCTGCCAAAAGCACCATTTGCATGCACATCGTGTGGTTTTGCAGAAAACTTCATCAGCGTCTACCAAAAGATGCATGTGCATGCTTAAAACGCGTTTTCGCACAAATGCGTGCGCGGGTGCTAAAAAGAGCAGCATCGGCATGCTTAGCACGTCGTTTGGTAGAAATCCACGTGCGCGTTCTGCCAAAAGCACCATTTGCATGCACATCTTGTGGTTTTCCAGAAAACTTCATCCGCGTCTACCAAAAGATGCATGTGCATGCTTAAAACACGTTTTCGCACAAATCCGTGCGCGGGTGCTAAAAAGAGCAGCATCGGCAAGCTTAGCACGTCGTTTGGTAGAAATCCACGTGCGCGTTCTGCAAAAAGCACCATTTGCATGCACATCTTGTGGTTTTGCAGAAAACTTCATCCGCGTCTACCAAAAGATGCATGTGCATGCTTAAAACGCGTTTTCGCACAAATGCGTGCGCGGGTGCTAAAAAGAGCAGCATCGGCATGCTTAGCATGTCGTTTGGTAGAAATCCACGTGCGCGTTCTGCCAAAAGCACCATTTGCATGCACATCTTGTGGTTTTGCAGAAAACTTCATCCGCGTCTACCAAAAGATGCATGTGCATGCTTAAAACGCGTTTTCGCACAAATGCGTGCGCGGGTGCTAAAAAGAGCAGCATCGGCATGCTTAGCACGTCGTTTGGTAGAAATCCACGTGCGCGTTCTGCAAAAAGCACCATTTGCATGCACATCTTGTGGTTTTGCAGAAAACTTCATCCGCGTCTACCAAAAGATGCATGTGCATGCTTAAAACGCGTTTTCGCACAAATGCGTGCGCGGGTGCTAAAAAGAGCAGCATCGGCATGCTTAGCACGTCGTTTGGTAGAAATCCACGTGCGCGTTCTGCAAAAAGCACCATTTGCATGCACATCTTGTGGTTTTGCAGAAAACTTCATCCGCGTCTACCAAAAGATGCATGTGCATGCTTAAAACGCGTTTTCGCACAAATGCGTGCGCGGGTGCTAAAAAGAGCAGCATCGGCATGCTTAGCACGTCGTTTGGTAGAAATCCACGTGCGCGTTCTGCCAAAAGCACCATTTGCATGCACATCTTGTGGTTTTGCAGAAAACTTCATCCGCGTCTACCAAAAGATGCATGTGCATGTTTAAAACGCGTTTTCGCACAAATCCGTGCGCGGGTGCTAAAAAGAGCAGCATCGGCATGCTTAGCACGTCGTTTGGTAGAAATCCACGTGCGCGTTCTGCAAAAAGCACCATTTGCATGCACATCTTGTGGTTTTGCAGAAAACTTCATCCGCGTCTACCAAAAGATGCATGTGCATGCTTAAAACGCGTTTTCGCACAAATGCGTGCTCGGGTGCTAAAAAGAGCAGCATCGGCATGCTTAGCACGTCGTTTGGTAGAAATCCACGTGCGCGTTCTGCCAAAAGCACCATTTGCATGCACATCTTGTGGTTTTGCAGAAAACTACATCCGCGTCTACCAAAAGATGCATGTGCATGCTTAAAACGCGTTTTCGCACAAATCCGTGCGCGGGTGCTAAAAAGAGCAGCATCGGCATGCTTAGCACGTCGTTTGGTAGAAATCCACGTGCGCGTTCTGCAAAAAGCACCATTTGCATGCACATCTTGTGGTTTTGCAGAAAACTTCATCCGCGTCTACCAAAAGATGCATGTGCATGCTTAAAACGCGTTTTCGCACAAATGCGTGCGCGGGTGCTAAAAAGAGCAGCATCGGCATGCTTAGCACGTCGTTTGGTAGAAATCCACGTGCGCGTTCTGCCAAAAGCACCATTTGCATGCACATCTTGTGGTTTTGCAGAAAACTTCATCCGCGTCTACCAAAAGATGCATGTGCATGTTTAAAACGCGTTTTCGCACAAATCCGTGCGCGGGTGCTAAAAAGAGCAGCATCGGCAAGCTTAGCACGTCGTTTGGTAGAAATCCACGTGCGCGTTCTGCAAAAAGCACCATTTGCATGCACATCTTGTAGTTTTGCAGAAAACTTCATCCGCGTCTACCAAAAGATGCATGTGCATGCTTAAAACGCGTTTTCGCACAAATGCGTGCGCGGGTGCTTAAAAGAGCAGCATCGGCATGCTTAGCACGTCGTTTGGTAGAAATCCACGTGCGCGTTCTGCAAAAAGCACCATTTGCATGCACATCTTGTGGTTTTGCAGAAAACTTCATCCGCGTCTACCAAAAGATGCATGTGCATGCTTAAAACGCGTTTTCGCACAAATGCGTGCGCGGGTGCTAAAAAGAGCAGCATCGGCATGCTTAGCACGTCGTTTGGTAGAAATCCACGTGCGCGTTCTGCCAAAAGCACCATTTGCATGCACATCTTGTGGTTTTGCAGAAAACTTCATCCGCGTCTACCAAAAGATGCATGTGCATGTTTAAAACGCGTTTTCGCACAAATCCGTGCGCGGGTGCTAAAAAGAGCAGCATCGGCATGCTTAGCACGTCGTTTGGTAGAAATCCACGTGCGCGTTCTGCAAAAAGCACCATTTGCATGCACATCTTGTGGTTTTGCAGAAAACTTCATCCGCGTCTACCAAAAGATGCATGTGCATGCTTAAAACGCGTTTTCGCACAAATGCGTGCTCGGGTGCTAAAAAGAGCAGCATCGGCATGCTTAGCACGTCGTTTGGTAGAAATCCACGTGCGCGTTCTGCCAAAAGCACCATTTGCATGCACATCTTGTAGTTTTGCAGAAAACTTCATCCGCGTCTACCAAAAGATGCATGTGCATGCTTAAAACGCGTTTTCGCACAAATCCGTGCGCGGGTGCTAAAAAGAGCAGCATCGGCAAGCTTAGCACGTCGTTTGGTAGAAATCCACGTGCGCGTTCTGCAAAAAGCACCATTTGCATGCACATCTTGTGGTTTTGCAGAAAACTTCATCCGCGTCTACCAAAAGATGCATGTGCATGCTTAAAACGCGTTTTCGCACAAATGCGTGCGCGGGTGCTAAAAAGAGCAGCATCGGCATGCTTAGCACGTCGTTTGGTAGAAATCCACGTGCGCGTTCTGCAAAAAGCACCATTTGCATGCACATCTTGTGGTTTTGCAGAAAACTTCATCCGCGTCTACCAAAAGATGCATGTGCATGCTTAAAACGCGTTTTCGCACAAATGCGTGCGCGGGTGCTAAAAAGAGCAGCATCGGCATGCTTAGCACGTCGTTTGGTAGAAATCCACGTGCGCGTTCTGCCAAAAGCACCATTTGCATGCACATCTTGTAGTTTTGCAGAAAACTTCATCCGCGTCTACCAAAAGATGCATGTGCATGCTTAAAACGCGTTTTCGCACAAATCCGTGCGCGGGTGCTAAAAAGAGCAGCATCGGCAAGCTTAGCACGTCGTTTGGTAGAAATCCACGTGCGCGTTCTGCAAAAAGCACCATTTGCATGCACATCTTGTGGTTTTGCAGAAAACTTCATCCGCGTCTACCAAAAGATGCATGTGCATGCTTAAAACGCGTTTTCGCACAAATGCGTGCGCGGGTGCTAAAAAGAGCAGCATCGGCATGCTTAGCACGTCGTTTGGTAGAAATCCACGTGCGCGTTCTGCAAAAAGCACCATTTGCATGCACATCTTGTGGTTTTGCAGAAAACTTCATCCGCGTCTACCAAAAGATGCATGTGCATGCTTAAAACGCGTTTTCGCACAAATGCGTGCGCGGGTGCTAAAAAGAGCAGCATCGGCATGCTTAGCACGTCGTTTGGTAGAAATCCACGTGCGCGTTCTGCAAAAAGCACCATTTGCATGCACATCTTGTGGTTTTGCAGAAAACTTCATCCGCGTCTACCAAAAGATGCATGTGCATGCTTAAAACGCGTTTTCGCACAAATGCGTGCGCGGGTGCTAAAAAGAGCAGCATCGGCATGCTTAGCACGTCGTTTGGTAGAAATCCACGTGCGCGTTCTGCCAAAAGCACCATTTGCATGCACATCTTGTGGTTTTGCAGAAAACTTCATCCGCGTCTACCAAAAGATGCATGTGCATGTTTAAAACGCGTTTTCGCACAAATCCGTGCGCGGGTGCTAAAAAGAGCAGCATCGGCATGCTTAGCACGTCGTTTGGTAGAAATCCACGTGCGCGTTCTGCAAAAAGCACCATTTGCATGCACATCTTGTGGTTTTGCAGAAAACTTCATCCGCGTCTACCAAAAGATGCATGTGCATGCTTAAAACGCGTTTTCGCACAAATGCGTGCTCGGGTGCTAAAAAGAGCAGCATCGGCATGCTTAGCACGTCGTTTGGTAGAAATCCACGTGCGCGTTCTGCCAAAAGCACCATTTGCATGCACATCTTGTGGTTTTGCAGAAAACTACATCCGCGTCTACCAAAAGATGCATGTGCATGCTTAAAACGCGTTTTCGCACAAATCCGTGCGCGGGTGCTAAAAAGAGCAGCATCGGCATGCTTAGCACGTCGTTTGGTAGAAATCCACGTGCGCGTTCTGCAAAAAGCACCATTTGCATGCACATCTTGTGGTTTTGCAGAAAACTTCATCCGCGTCTACCAAAAGATGCATGTGCATGCTTAAAACGCGTTTTCGCACAAATGCGTGCGCGGGTGCTAAAAAGAGCAGCATCGGCATGCTTAGCACGTCGTTTGGTAGAAATCCACGTGCGCGTTCTGCCAAAAGCACCATTTGCATGCACATCTTGTGGTTTTGCAGAAAACTTCATCCGCGTCTACCAAAAGATGCATGTGCATGTTTAAAACGCGTTTTCGCACAAATCCGTGCGCGGGTGCTAAAAAGAGCAGCATCGGCAAGCTTAGCACGTCGTTTGGTAGAAATCCACGTGCGCGTTCTGCAAAAAGCACCATTTGCATGCACATCTTGTAGTTTTGCAGAAAACTTCATCCGCGTCTACCAAAAGATGCATGTGCATGCTTAAAACGCGTTTTCGCACAAATGCGTGCGCGGGTGCTTAAAAGAGCAGCATCGGCATGCTTAGCACGTCGTTTGGTAGAAATCCACGTGCGCGTTCTGCAAAAAGCACCATTTGCATGCACATCTTGTGGTTTTGCAGAAAACTTCATCCGCGTCTACCAAAAGATGCATGTGCATGCTTAAAACGCGTTTTCGCACAAATGCGTGCGCGGGTGCTAAAAAGAGCAGCATCGGCATGCTTAGCACGTCGTTTGGTAGAAATCCACGTGCGCGTTCTGCCAAAAGCACCATTTGCATGCACATCTTGTGGTTTTGCAGAAAACTTCATCCGCGTCTACCAAAAGATGCATGTGCATGTTTAAAACGCGTTTTCGCACAAATCCGTGCGCGGGTGCTAAAAAGAGCAGCATCGGCATGCTTAGCACGTCGTTTGGTAGAAATCCACGTGCGCGTTCTGCAAAAAGCACCATTTGCATGCACATCTTGTGGTTTTGCAGAAAACTTCATCCGCGTCTACCAAAAGATGCATGTGCATGCTTAAAACGCGTTTTCGCACAAATGCGTGCTCGGGTGCTAAAAAGAGCAGCATCGGCATGCTTAGCACGTCGTTTGGTAGAAATCCACGTGCGCGTTCTGCCAAAAGCACCATTTGCATGCACATCTTGTGGTTTTGCAGAAAACTTCATCCGCGTCTACCAAAAGATGCATGTGCATGCTTAAAACGCGTTTTCGCACAAATCCGTGCGCGGGTGCTAAAAAGAGCAGCATCGGCATGCTTAGCACGTCGTTTGGTAGAAATCCACGTGCGCGTTCTGCAAAAAGCACCATTTGCATGCACATCTTGTGGTTTTGCAGAAAACTTCATCCGCGTCTACCAAAAGATGCATGTGCATGCTTAAAACGCGTTTTCGCACAAATGCGTGCGCGGGTGCTAAAAAGAGCAGCATCGGCATGCTTAGCACGTCGTTTGGTAGAAATCCACGTGCGCGTTCTGCCAAAAGCACCATTTGCATGCACATCTTGTGGTTTTGCAGAAAACTTCATCCGCGTCTACCAAAAGATGCATGTGCATGTTTAAAACGCGTTTTCGCACAAATCCGTGCGCGGGTGCTAAAAAGAGCAGCATCGGCAAGCTTAGCACGTCGTTTGGTAGAAATCCACGTGCGCGTTCTGCAAAAAGCACCATTTGCATGCACATCTTGTGGTTTTGCAGAAAACTTCATCCGCGTCTACCAAAAGATGCATGTGCATGCTTAAAACGCGTTTTCGCACAAATGCGTGCGCGGGTGCTAAAAAGAGCAGCATCGGCATGCTTAGCACGTCGTTTGGTAGAAATCCACGTGCGCGTTCTGCCAAAAGCACCATTTGCATGCACATCTTGTGGTTTTGCAGAAAACTTCATCCGCGTCTACCAAAAGATGCATGTGCATGCTTAAAACGCGTTTTCGCACAAATGCGTGCGCGGGTGCTTAAAAGAGCAGCATCGGCATGCTTAGCACGTCGTTTGGTAGAAATCCACGTGCGCGTTCTGCAAAAAGCACCATTTGCATGCACATCTTGTGGTTTTGCAGAAAACTTCATCCGCGTCTACCAAAAGATGCATGTGCATGCTTAAAACGCGTTTTCGCACAAATGCGTGCGCGGGTGCTAAAAAGAGCAGCATCGGCATGCTTAGCACGTCGTTTGGTAGAAATCCACGTGCGCGTTCTGCCAAAAGCACCATTTGCATGCACATCTTGTGGTTTTCCAGAAAACTTCATCCGCGTCTACCAAAAGATGCATGTGCATGCTTAAAACACGTTTTCGCACAAATCCGTGCGCGGGTGCTAAAAAGAGCAGCATCGGCAAGCTTAGCACGTCGTTTGGTAGAAATCCACGTGCGCGTTCTGCAAAAAGCACCATTTGCATGCACATCTTGTGGTTTTGCAGAAAACTTCATCCGCGTCTACCAAAAGATGCATGTGCATGCTTAAAACGCGTTTTCGCACAAATGCGTGCGCGGGTGCTAAAAAGAGCAGCATCGGCATGCTTAGCATGTCGTTTGGTAGAAATCCACGTGCGCGTTCTGCCAAAAGCACCATTTGCATGCACATCTTGTGGTTTTGCAGAAAACTTCATCCGCGTCTACCAAAAGATGCATGTGCATGCTTAAAACGCGTTTTCGCACAAATGCGTGCGCGGGTGCTAAAAAGAGCAGCATCGGCATGCTAAGCACGTCGTTTGGTAGAAATCCACGTGCGCGTTCTGCCAAAAGCACCATTTGCATGCACATCTTGTGGTTTTGCAGAAAACTTCATCCGCGTCTACCAAAAGATGCATGTGCATGCTTAAAACGCGTTTTCGCACAAATGCGTGCGCGGGTGCTAAAAAGAGCAGCATCGGCATGCTTAGCACGTCGTTTGGTAGAAATCCACGTGCGCGTTCTGCCAAAAGCACCATTTGCATGCACATCTTGTGGTTTTGCAGAAAACTTCATCCGCGTCTACCAAAAGATGCATGTGATGCTTAAAACGCGTTTTCGCACAAATCCGTGCGCGGGTGCTAAAAAGAGCAGCATCGGCATGCTTAGCACGTCGTTTGGTAGAAATCCACGTGCGCGTTCTGCCAAAAGCACCATTTGCATGCACATCGTGTGGTTTTGCAGAAAACTTCATCAGCGTCTACCAAAAGATGCATGTGCATGCTTAAAACGCGTTTTCGCACAAATGCGTGCGCGGGTGCTAAAAAGAGCAGCATCGGCATGCTTAGCACGTCGTTTGGTAGAAATCCACGTGCGCGTTCTGCCAAAAGCACCATTTGCATGCACATCTTGTGGTTTTCCAGAAAACTTCATCCGCGTCTACCAAAAGATGCATGTGCATGCTTAAAACACGTTTTCGCACAAATCCGTGCGCGGGTGCTAAAAAGAGCAGCATCGGCAAGCTTAGCACGTCGTTTGGTAGAAATCCACGTGCGCGTTCTGCAAAAAGCACCATTTGCATGCACATCTTGTGGTTTTGCAGAAAACTTCATCCGCGTCTACCAAAAGATGCATGTGCATGCTTAAAACGCGTTTTCGCACAAATGCGTGCGCGGGTGCTAAAAAGAGCAGCATCGGCATGCTTAGCATGTCGTTTGGTAGAAATCCGCGTGCGCGTTCTGCCAAAAGCACCATTTGCATGCACATCTTGTGGTTTTGCAGAAAACTTCATCCGCGTCTACCAAAAGATGCATGTGCATGCTTAAAACGCGTTTTCGCACAAATGCGTGCGCGGGTGCTAAAAAGAGCAGCATCGGCATGCTTAGCACGTCGTTTGGTAGAAATCCACGTGCGCGTTCTGCAAAAAGCACCATTTGCATGCACATCTTGTGGTTTTGCAGAAAACTTCATCCGCGTCTACCAAAAGATGCATGTGCATGCTTAAAACGCGTTTTCGCACAAATGCGTGCGCGGGTGCTAAAAAGAGCAGCATCGGCATGCTTAGCACGTCGTTTGGTAGAAATCCACGTGCGCGTTCTGCAAAAAGCACCATTTGCATGCACATCTTGTGGTTTTGCAGAAAACTTCATCCGCGTCTACCAAAAGATGCATGTGCATGCTTAAAACGCGTTTTCGCACAAATGCGTGCGCGGGTGCTAAAAAGAGCAGCATCGGCATGCTTAGCACGTCGTTTGGTAGAAATCCACGTGCGCGTTCTGCCAAAAGCACCATTTGCATGCACATCTTGTGGTTTTGCAGAAAACTTCATCCGCGTCTACCAAAAGATGCATGTGCATGTTTAAAACGCGTTTTCGCACAAATCCGTGCGCGGGTGCTAAAAAGAGCAGCATCGGCATGCTTAGCACGTCGTTTGGTAGAAATCCACGTGCGCGTTCTGCAAAAAGCACCATTTGCATGCACATCTTGTGGTTTTGCAGAAAACTTCATCCGCGTCTACCAAAAGATGCATGTGCATGCTTAAAACGCGTTTTCGCACAAATGCGTGCTCGGGTGCTAAAAAGAGCAGCATCGGCATGCTTAGCACGTCGTTTGGTAGAAATCCACGTGCGCGTTCTGCCAAAAGCACCATTTGCATGCACATCTTGTGGTTTTGCAGAAAACTACATCCGCGTCTACCAAAAGATGCATGTGCATGCTTAAAACGCGTTTTCGCACAAATCCGTGCGCGGGTGCTAAAAAGAGCAGCATCGGCATGCTTAGCACGTCGTTTGGTAGAAATCCACGTGCGCGTTCTGCAAAAAGCACCATTTGCATGCACATCTTGTGGTTTTGCAGAAAACTTCATCCGCGTCTACCAAAAGATGCATGTGCATGCTTAAAACGCGTTTTCGCACAAATGCGTGCGCGGGTGCTAAAAAGAGCAGCATCGGCATGCTTAGCACGTCGTTTGGTAGAAATCCACGTGCGCGTTCTGCCAAAAGCACCATTTGCATGCACATCTTGTGGTTTTGCAGAAAAACTTCATCCGCGTCTACCAAAAGATGCATGTGCATGTTTAAAACGCGTTTTCGCACAAATCCGTGCGCGGGTGCTAAAAAAGAGCAGCATCGGCAAGCTTAGCACGTCGTTTGGTAGAAATCCACGTGCGCGTCTTCTGCAAAAAGCACCATTTGCATGCCCATCTTGTAGTTTTGCAGAAAACTTCATCCGCGTCTACCAAAAGATGCATGTGCATGCTTAAAACGCGTTTTCGCACAAATGCGTGCGCGGGTGCTTTAAAAGAGCAGCATCGGCATGCTTAGCACGTCGTTTGGTAGAAATCCACGTGCGCGTTCTGCAAAAAGCACCATTTGCATGCACATCTTGTGGTTTTGCAGAAAACTTCATCCGCGTCTACCAAAAGATGCATGTGCATGCTTAAAAACGCGTTTTCGCACAAATGCGTGCGCGGGTGCTAAAAAGAGCAGCATCGGCATGCTTAGCACGTCGTTTGGTAGAAATCCACGTGCGCGTTCTGCCAAAAGCAACCATTTGCATGCACATCTTGTGGTTTTGCAGAAAACTTCATCCGCGTCTACCAAAAGATGCATGTGCATGTTTAAAACGCGTTTTCGCACAAATCCGTGCGCGGGTGCTAAAAAGAGCAGCATCGGCATGCTTAGCACGTCGTTTGGTAGAAATCCACGTGCGCGTTCTGCAAAAAGCACCATTTGCATGCACATCTTGTGGTTTTGCAGAAAACTTCATCCGCGTCTACCAAAAGATGCATGTGCATGCTTAAAACGCGTTTTCGCACAAATGCGTGCTCGGGTGCTAAAAAGAGCAGCATCGGCATGCTTTAGCACGTCGTTTGGTAGAAATCCACGTGCGCGTTCTGCCAAAAGCACCATTTGCATGCACATCTTGTGGTTTTGCAGAGAAACTTCATCCGCGGTCTACCAAAAGATGCATGTGCATGCTTAAAACGCGTTTTCGCACAAATCCGTGCGCGGGTGCTAAAAAGAGCAGCATCGGCATGCTTAGCACGTCGTTTGGTAGAAATCCACGTGCGCGTTCTGCAAAAAGCACCATTTGCATGCACATCTTGTGGTTTTGCAGAAAACTTCATCCGCGTCTACCAAAAGATGCATGTGCATGCTTAAAACGCGTTTTCGCACAAATGCGTGCGCGGGGTGCTAAAAAGAGCAGCATCGGCATGCTTTAGCACGTCGTTTGGTAGAAATCCACGTGCGCGTTCTGCCAAAAGCACCATTTTGCATGCACATCTTGTGGTTTTGCAGAAAACTTCATCCGCGTCTACCAAAAGATGCATGTGCATGTTTAAAACGCGTTTTCGCCACAAATCCGTGCGCGGGGTGCTAAAAAGAGCAGCATCGGCAAGCTTAGCACGTCGTTTGGTAGAAATCCACGTGCGCGTTCTGCAAAAAGCACCATTTGCATGCACATCTTGTGGTTTTGCAGAAAACTTCATCCGCGTCTACCAAAAGATGCATGTGCATGCTTAAAACGCGTTTTCGCACAAATGCGTGCGCGGGTGCTAAAAAGAGCAGCATCGGGCATGCTTAGCACGTCGTTTGGTAGAAATCCACGTGCGCGTTCTGCCAAAAGCACCATTTGCATGCACATCTTGTGGTTTTGCAGAAAACTTCATCCGCGTCTACCAAAAGATGCATGTGCATGCTTAAAACGCGTTTTCGCACAAATGCGTGCGCGGGGTGCTTAAAAGAGCAGCATCGGCATGCTTAGCACGTCGTTTGGTAGAAATCCACGTGCGCGTTCTGCAAAAAGCACCATTTGCATGCACATCTTGTGGTTTTGCAGAAAACTTCATCCGCGTCTACCAAAAGATGCATGTGCATGCTTAAAACCGCGTTTTCGCACAAATGCGTGCGCGGGTGCTAAAAAGAGCAGCATCGGCATGCTTAGCACGTCGTTTGGTAGAAATCCACGTGCGCGTTCTGCCAAAAGCACCATTTGCATGCACATCTTGTGGTTTTCCAGAAAACTTCATCCGCGTCTACCAAAAGATGCATGTGCATGCTTAAAACACGTTTTCGCACAAATCCGTGCGCGGGTGCTAAAAAGAGCAGCATCGGCAAGCTTAGCACGTCGTTTGGTAGAAATCCACGTGCGCGTTCTGCAAAAAGCACCATTTGCATGCACATCTTGTGGTTTTGCAGAAAACTTCATCCGCGTCTACCAAAAGATGCATGTGCATGCTTAAAACGCGTTTTCGCACAAATGCGTGCGCGGGTGCTAAAAAGAGCAGCATCGGCATGCTTAGCATGTCGTTTGGTAGAAATCCACGTGCGCGTTCTGCCAAAAGCACCATTTGCATGCACATCTTGTGGTTTTGCAGAAAACTTCATCCGCGTCTACCAAAAGATGCATGTGCATGCTTAAAACGCGTTTTCGCACAAATGCGTGCGCGGGTGCTAAAAAGAGCAGCATCGGCATGCTAAGCACGTCGTTTGGTAGAAATCCACGTGCGCGTTCTGCCAAAAGCACCATTTGCATGCACATCTTGTGGTTTTGCAGAAAACTTCATCCGCGTCTACCAAAAGATGCATGTGATGCTTAAAACGCGTTTTCGCACAAATCCGTGCGCGGGTGCTAAAAAGAGCAGCATCGGCATGCTTAGCACGTCGTTTGGTAGAAATCCACGTGCGCGTTCTGCCAAAAGCACCATTTGCATGCACATCGTGTGGTTTTGCAGAAAACTTCATCAGCGTCTACCAAAAGATGCATGTGCATGCTTAAAACGCGTTTTCGCACAAATATGTGCGCGGCTGGTAAAAAGAGCAGCATCGGCATGCTTAGCACGTCGTTTGGTAGAAATCCACGTGCGCGTTCTGCAAAAAGCACCATTTGCATCCACATCTTGTGGTTTTGCAGAAAACTTCATCCGCGTCTACCAAAAGATGCATGTGCATGCTTAAAACGCGTTTTCGCACAAATGCGTGCGCGGGTGCTAAAAATAGCAGCATCGGCATGCTTAGCACGTCGTTTGGTAGAAATCCACGTGCGCGTTCTGCAAAAAGCAGCATTTGCATGCACATCTTGTGGTTTTGCAGAAAACTTCATCCGCGTCTACCAAAAGATGCATGTGCATGCTTAAAACGCGTTTTCGCACAAATCCGTGCGCGGGTGCTAAAAAGAGCAGCATCGGCATGCTTAGCACGTCGTTTGGTAGAAATCCACGTGCGCGTTCTGCAAAAAGCACCATTTGCATGCACATCTTGTGGTTTTGCAGAAAACTTCATCCGCGTCTACCTAAAGATGCATGTGCATGCTTAAAACGCGTTTTCGCACAAATGCGTGCGCGGGTGCTAAAAAGAGCAGCATCGGCATGCTTAGCACGTCGTTTGGTAGAAATCCACGTGCGCGTTCTGCCAAAAGCCCCATTTGCATGCACATCTTGTGGTTTTGCAGAAAACTTCATCCGCGTCTACCAAAAGATGCATGTGCATGCTTAAAACGCGTTTTCGCACAAATCCGTGCGCGGGTGCTAAAAAGAGCAGCATCGGCAAGCTTAGCACATCGTTTGGTAGAAATCCACGTGCGCGTTCTGCAAAAAGCACCATTTGCATGCACATCTTGTGGTTTTGCAGAAAACTTCATCCGCGTCTACCAAAAGATGCATGTGCATGCTTAAAACGCGTTTTCGCACAAATGCGTGCGCGGGTGCTAAAAACAGCAGCATCGGCATGCTTAGCACGTCGTTTGGTAGAAATCCACGTGCGCGTTCTGCAAAAAGCACCATTTGCATGCACATCTTGTGGTTTTGCAGAAAACTTCATCCGCGTCTACCAAAAGATGCATGTGCATGCTTAAAACGCGTTTTCGCACAAATGCGTGCGCGGGTGCTAAAAAGAGCAGCATCGGCATGCTTAGCACGTCGTTTGGTAGAAATCCACGTGCGCGTTCTGCAAAAAGCACCATTTGCATGCACATCTTGTGGTTTTGCAGAAAACTTCATCAGCGTCTACCAAAAGATGCATGTGCATGCTTAAAACGCGTTTTCGCACAAATGCTTGCGCGGGTGGTAAAAAGAGCAGCATCGGCATGCTTAGCACGTCGTTTGGTAGAAATCCACGTGCGCGTTCTGCAAAAAGCACCATTTGCATCCACATCTTGTGGTTTTGCAGAAAACTTCATCCGCGTCTACCAAAAGATGCATGTGCATGCTTAAAACGCGTTTTCGCACAAATGCGTGCGCGGGTGCTAAAAATAGCAGCATCGGCATGCTTAGCACGTCGTTTGGTAGAAATCCACGTGCGCGTTCTGTAAAAAGCACCATTTGCATGCACATCTTGTGGTTTTGCAGAAAACTTCATCCGCGTCTACCAAAAGATGCATGTGCATGCTTAAAACGCGTTTTCGCACAAATGCGTGCGCGGGTGCTAAAAAGAGCAGCATCGGCATGCTTAGCACGTCGTTTGGTAGAAATCCACGTGCGCGTTCTGCCAAAAGCACCATTTGCATGCACATCTTGTGGTTTTGCAGAAAACTTCATCCGCGTCTACCAAAAGATGCATGTGCATGCTTAAAACGCGTTTTCGCACAAATGCGTGCGCGGGTGCTAAAAAGAGCAGCATCGGCATGCTTAGCACGTCGTTTGGTAGAAATCCACGTGCGCGTTCTGCAAAAAGCACCATTTGCATGCACATCTTGTGGTTTTGCAGAAAACTTCATCCGCGTCTACCAAAAGATGCATGTGCATGCTTAAAACGCGTTTTCGCACAAATGCGTGCGCGGGTGCTAAAAAGAGCAGCATCGGCATGCTTAGCACGTCGTTTGGTAGAAATCCACGTGCGCGTTCTGCCAAAAGCACCATTTGAATGCACATCTTGTGGTTTTGCAGAAAACTTCATCCGCGTCTACCAAAAGATGCATGTGCATGCTTAAAACGCGTTTTCGCACAAATGCGTGCGCGGGTGCTAAAAAGAGCAGCATCGGCATGCTTAGCACGTCGTTTGGTAGAAATCCACGTGCGCGTTCTGCCAAAAGCACCATTTGCATGCACATCTTGTGGTTTTGCAGAAAACTTCATCCGCGTCTACCAAAAGATGCATGTGCATGCTTAAAACGCGTTTTCGCACAAATCCGTGCGCGGGTGCTAAAAAGAGCAGCATCGGCATGCTTAGCACGTCGTTTGGTAGAAATCCACGTGCGCGTTATGCAAAAAGCACCATTTGCATGCACATCTTGTGGTTTTGCAGAAAACTTCATCCGCGTCTACCAAAAGATGCATGTGCATGCTTAAAACGCGTTTTCGCACAAATGCGCGCGCGGGTGCTAAAAAGAGCAGCATCAGCATGCTTAGCACGTCGTTTGGTAGAAATCCACGTGCGCGTTCTGCCAAAAGCACCATTTGCATGCACATCTTGTGGTTTTGCAGAAAACTTCATCCGCGTCTACCAAAAGATGCATGTGCATGCTTAAAACGCGTTTTCGCACAAATGCGTGCGCGGGTGCTAAAAAGAGCAGCATCGGCATGCTTAGCACGTCGTTTGGTAGAAATCCACGTGCGCGTTCTGCAAAAAGCACCATTTGCATGCACATCTTGTGGTTTTGCAGAAAACTTCATCCGCGTCTACCAAAAGATGCATGTGCATGTTTAAAACGCGTTTTCGCACAAATCCGTGCGCGGGTGCTAAAAAGAGCAGCATCGGCATGCTTAGCACGTCGTTTGGTAGAAATCCACGTGCGCGTTCTGCAAAAAGCACCATTTGCATGCACATCTTGTGGTTTTGCAGAAAACTTCATCCGCGTCTACCAAAAGATGCATGTGCATGCTTAAAACGCGTTTTCGCACAAATGCGTGCTCGGGGTGCTAAAGAGAGCAGCATCGGCATGCTTAGCACGTCGTTTGGTAGAAATCCACGTGCGCGTTCTCCAAAAAGCACCATTTGCATGCACATCTTGTGGTTTTGCAGAAAACTTCATCCGCGTCTACCAAAAGATGCATGTGCATGCTTAAAACGCGTTTTCGCACAAATGCGTGCGCGGGTGCTAAAAAGAGCAGCATCGGCATGCTTAGCACGTCGTTTGGTAGAAATCCACGTGCGCGTTCTGCCAAAAGCACCATTTGCATGCACATCTTGTGGTTTTGCAGAAAACTTCATCCGCGTCTACCAAAAGATGCATGTGCATGCTTAAAACGCGTTTTCGCACAAATCCGTGCGCGGGTGCTAAAAAGAGCAGCATCGGCAAGCTTAGCACGTCGTTTGGTAGAAATCCACGTGCGCGTTCTGCAAAAAGCACCATTTGCATGCACATCTTGTGGTTTTGCAGAAAACTTCATCCGCGTCTACCAAAAGATGCATGTGCATGCTTAAAACGCGTTTTCGCACAAATGCGTGCGCAGGTGCTAAAAAGAGCAGCATCGGCATGCTTAGCACGTCGTTTGGTAGAAATCCACGTGCGCGTTCTGCAAAAAGCACCATTTGCATGCACATCTTGTGGTTTTGCAGAAAACTTCATCCGCGTCTACCAAAAGATGCATGTGCATGCTTAAAACGCGTTTTCGCACAAATGCGTGCGCGGGTGCTAAAAAGAGCAGCATCGGCATGCTTAGCACGTCGTTTGGTAGAAATCCACGTGCGCGTTCTGCAAAAAGCACCATTTGCATGCACATCTTGTGGTTTTGCAGAAAACTTCATCCGCGTCTACCAAAAGATGCATGTGCATGCTTAAAACGCGTTTTCGCACAAATGCGTGCGCGGGTGCTAAAAATAGCAGCATCGGCATGCTTAGCACGTCGTTTGGTAGAAATCCACGTGCGCGTTCTGCAAAAAGCACCATTTGCATGCACATCTTGTGGTTTTGCAGAAAACTTCATCCGCGTCTACCAAAAGATGCATGTGCATGCTTAAAACGCGTTTTCGCACAAATGCTTGCGCGGGTGCTAAAAAGAGCAGCATCGGCATGCTTAGCACGTCGTTTGGTAGAAATCCTCGTGCGCGTTCTGCAAAAAGCACCATTTGCATGCACATCTTGTGGTTTTGTAGAAAACTTCATCCGCGTCTACCAAAAGATGCATGTGCATGCTTAAAACGCGTTTTCGCACAAATGCGTGCGCGGGTGCTAAAAATAGCAGCATCGGCATGCTTAGCACGTCGTTTGGTAGAAATCCACGTGCGCGTTCTGCAAAAAGCACCATTTGCATGCACATCTTGTGGTTTTGCAGAAAACTTCATCCGCGTCTACCAAAAGATGCATGTGCATGCTTAAAACGCGTTTTCGCACAAATGCGTGCGCGGGTGCTAAAAAGAGCAGCATCGGCATGCTCAGCACGTCGTTTGGTAGAAATCCACGTGCGCGTTCTGCCAAAAGCACCATTTGCATGCACATCTTGTGGTTTTGCAGAAAACTTCATCCGCGTCTACCAAAAGATGCATGTGCATGCTTAAAACGCGTTTTCGCACAAATCCGTGCGCGGGTGCTAAAAAGAGCAGCATCGGCAAGCTTAGCACATCGTTTGGTAGAAATCCACGTGCGCGTTCTGCAAAAAGCACCATTTGCATGCACATCTTGTGGTTTTGCAGAAAACTTCATCCGCGTCTACCAAAAGATGCATGTGCATGCTTAAAACGCGTTTTCGCACAAATGCGTGCGCGGGTGCTAAAAAGAGCAGCATCGGCATGCTTAGCACGTCGTTTGGTAGAAATCCACGTGCGCGTTCTGCAAAAAGCACCATTTGCATGCACATCTTGTGGTTTTGCAGAAAACTTCATCCGCGTCTACCAAAAGATGCATGTGCATGCTTAAAACGCGTTTTCGCACAAATGCGTGCGCGGGTGCTAAAAAGAGCAGCATCGGCATGCTTAGCACGTCGTTTGGTAGAAATCCACGTGCGCGTTCTGCAAAAAGCACCATTTGCATGCACATCTTGTGGTTTTGCAGAAAACTTCATCAGCGTCTACCAAAAGATGCATGTGCATGCTTAAAACGCGTTTTCGCACAAATATGTGCGCGGCTGGTAAAAAGAGCAGCATCGGCATGCTTAGCACGTCGTTTGGTTGAAATCCACGTGCGCGTTCTGCAAAAAGCACCATTTGCATCCACATCTTGTGGTTTTGCAGAAAACTTCATCCGCGTCTACCAAAAGATGCATGTGCATGCTTAAAACGCGTTTTCGCACAAATGCGTGCGCGGGTGCTAAAAATAGCAGCATCGGCATGCTTAGCACGTCGTTTGGTAGAAATCCACGTGCGCGTTCTGCAAAAAGCACCATTTGCATGCACATCTTGTGGTTTTGCAGAAAACTTCATCCGCGTCTACCAAAAGATGCATGTGCATGCTTAAAACGCGTTTTCGCACAAATCCGTGCGCGGGTGCTAAAAAGAGCAGCATCGGCATGCTTAGCACGTCGTTTGGTAGAAATCCACGTGCGCGTTCTGCAAAAAGCACCATTTGCATGCACATCTTGTGGTTTTGCAGAAAACTTCATCCGCGTCTACCAAAAGATGCATGTGCATGCTTAAAACGCGTTTTCGCACAAATGCGTGCGCGGGTGCTAAAAAGAGCAGCATCGGCATGCTTAGCACGTCGTTTGGTAGAAATCCACGTGCGCGTTCTGCCAAAAGCCCCATTTGCATGCACATCTTGTGGTTTTGCAGAAAACTTCATCCGCGTCTACCAAAAGATGCATGTGCATGCTTAAAACGCGTTTTCGCACAAATGCGTGCGCGGGTGCTAAAAACAGCAGCATCGGCATGCTTAGCACGTCGTTTGGTAGAAATCCACGTGCGCGTTCTGCAAAAAGCACCATTTGCATGCACATCTTGTGGTTTTGCAGAAAACTTCATCCGCGTCTACCAAAAGATGCATGTGCATGCTTAAAACGCGTTTTCGCACAAATGCGTGCGCGGGTGCTAAAAAGAGCAGCATCGGCATGCTTAGCACGTCGTTTGGTAGAAATCCACGTGCGCGTTCTGCAAAAAGCACCATTTGCATGCACATCTTGTGGTTTTGCAGAAAACTTCATCAGCGTCTACCAAAAGATGCATGTGCATGCTTAAAACGCGTTTTCGCACAAATGCTTGCGCGGGTGGTAAAAAGAGCAGCATCGGCATGCTTAGCACGTCGTTTGGTAGAAATCCACGTGCGCGTTCTGCAAAAAGCACCATTTGCATCCACATCTTGTGGTTTTGCAGAAAACTTCATCCGCGTCTACCAAAAGATGCATGTGCATGCTTAAAACGCGTTTTCGCACAAATGCGTGCGCGGGTGCTAAAAATAGCAGCATCGGCATGCTTAGCACGTCGTTTGGTAGAAATCCACGTGCGCGTTCTGCAAAAAGCACCATTTGCATGCACATCTTGTGGTTTTGCAGAAAACTTCATCCGCGTCTACCAAAAGATGCATGTGCATGGTTAAAACGCGTTTTCGCACAAATGCGTGCGCGGGTGCTAAAAAGAGCAGCATCGGCATGCTTAGCACGTCGTTTGGTAGAAATCCACGTGCGCGTTCTGCCAAAAGCACCATTTGCATGCACATCTTGTGGTTTTGCAGAAAACTTCATCCGCGTCTACCAAAAGATGCATGTGCATGCTTAAAACGCGTTTTCGCACAAATGCGTGCGCGGGTGCTAAAAAGAGCAGCATCGGCATGCTTAGCACGTCGTTTGGTAGAAATCCACGTGCGCGTTCTGCAAAAAGCACCATTTGCATGCACATCTTGTGGTTTTGCAGAAAACTTCATCCGCGTCTACCAAAAGATGCATGTGCATGCTTAAAACGCGTTTTCGCACAAATGCGTGCGCGGGTGCTAAAAAGAGCAGCATCGGCATGCTTAGCACGTCGTTTGGTAGAAATCCACGTGCGCGTTCTGCAAAAAGCACCATTTGCATGCACATCTTGTGGTTTTGCAGAAAACTTCATCCGCGTCTACCAAAAGATGCATGTGCATGCTTAAAACGCGTTTTCGCACAAATGCGTGCGCGGGTGCTAAAAATAGCAGCATCGGCATGCTTAGCACGTCGTTTGGTAGAAATCCACGTGCGCGTTCTGCAAAAAGCACCATTTGCATGCACATCTTGTGGTTTTGCAGAAAACTTCATCCGCGTCTACCAAAAGATGCATGTGCATGCTTAAAACGCGTTTTCGCACAAATGCTTGCGCGGGTGCTAAAAAGAGCAGCATCGGCATGCTTAGCACGTCGTTTGGTAGAAATCCTCGTGCGCGTTCTGCAAAAAGCACCATTTGCATGCACATCTTGTGGTTTTGTAGAAAACTTCATCCGCGTCTACCAAAAGATGCATGTGCATGCTTAAAACGCGTTTTCGCACAAATGCGTGCGCGGGTGCTAAAAATAGCAGCATCGGCATGCTTAGCACGTCGTTTGGTAGAAATCCACGTGCGCGTTCTGCAAAAAGCACCATTTGCATGCACATCTTGTGGTTTTGCAGAAAACTTCATCCGCGTCTACCAAAAGATGCATGTGCATGCTTAAAACGCGTTTTCGCACAAATGCGTGCGCGGGTGCTAAAAAGAGCAGCATCGGCATGCTCAGCACGTCGTTTGGTAGAAATCCACGTGCGCGTTCTGCCAAAAGCACCATTTGCATGCACATCTTGTGGTTTTGCAGAAAACTTCATCCGCGTCTACCAAAAGATGCATGTGCATGCTTAAAACGCGTTTTCGCACAAATCCGTGCGCGGGTGCTAAAAAGAGCAGCATCGGCAAGCTTAGCACATCGTTTGGTAGAAATCCACGTGCGCGTTCTGCAAAAAGCACCATTTGCATGCACATCTTGTGGTTTTGCAGAAAACTTCATCCGCGTCTACCAAAAGATGCATGTGCATGCTTAAAACGCGTTTTCGCACAAATGCGTGCGCGGGTGCTAAAAAGAGCAGCATCGGCATGCTTAGCACGTCGTTTGGTAGAAATCCACGTGCGCGTTCTGCAAAAAGCACCATTTGCATGCACATCTTGTGGTTTTGCAGAAAACTTCATCCGCGTCTACCAAAAGATGCATGTGCATGCTTAAAACGCGTTTTCGCACAAATGCGTGCGCGGGTGCTAAAAAGAGCAGCATCGGCATGCTTAGCACGTCGTTTGGTAGAAATCCACGTGCGCGTTCTGCCAAAAGCCCCATTTGCATGCACATCTTGTGGTTTTGCAGAAAACTTCATCCGCGTCTACCAAAAGATGCATGTGCATGCTTAAAACGCGTTTTCGCACAAATCCGTGCGCGGGTGCTAAAAAGAGCAGCATCGGCAAGCTTAGCACATCGTTTGGTAGAAATCCACGTGCGCGTTCTGCAAAAAGCACCATTTGCATGCACATCTTGTGGTTTTGCAGAAAACTTCATCCGCGTCTACCAAAAGATGCATGTGCATGCTTAAAACGCGTTTTCGCACAAATGCGTGCGCGGGTGCTAAAAACAGCAGCATCGGCATGCTTAGCACGTCGTTTGGTAGAAATCCACGTGCGCGTTCTGCAAAAAGCACCATTTGCATGCACATCTTGTGGTTTTGCAGAAAACTTCATCCGCGTCTACCAAAAGATGCATGTGCATGCTTAAAACGCGTTTTCGCACAAATGCGTGCGCGGGTGCTAAAAAGAGCAGCATCGGCATGCTTAGCACGTCGTTTGGTAGAAATCCACGTGCGCGTTCTGCAAAAAGCACCATTTGCATGCACATCTTGTGGTTTTGCAGAAAACTTCATCAGCGTCTACCAAAAGATGCATCTGCATGCTTAAAACGCGTTTTCGCACAAATGCTTGCGCGGGTGGTAAAAAGAGCAGCATCGGCATGCTTAGCACGTCGTTTGGTAGAAATCCACGTGCGCGTTCTGCAAAAAGCACCATTTGCATCCACATCTTGTGGTTTTGCAGAAAACTTCATCCGCGTCTACCAAAAGATGCATGTGCATGCTTAAAACGCGTTTTCGCACAAATGCGTGCGCGGGTGCTAAAAATAGCAGCATCGGCATGCTTAGCACGTCGTTTGGTAGAAATCCACGTGCGCGTTCTGCAAAAAGCACCATTTGCATGCACATCTTGTGGTTTTGCAGAAAACTTCATCCGCGTCTACCAAAAGATGCATGTGCATGCTTAAAACGCGTTTTCGCACAAATGCGTGCGCGGGTGCTAAAAAGAGCAGCATCGGCATGCTTAGCACGTCGTTTGGTAGAAATCCACGTGCGCGTTCTGCCAAAAGCACCATTTGCATGCACATCTTGTGGTTTTGCAGAAAACTTCATCCGCGTCTACCAAAAGATGCATGTGCATGCTTAAAACGCGTTTTCGCACATATCCGTGCGCGGGTGCTAAAAAGAGCAGCATCGGCATGCTTAGCACGTCGTTTGGTAGAAATCCACGTGCGCGTTCTGCCAAAAGCACCATTTGCATGCACATCTTGTGGTTTTGCAGAAAACTTCATCCGCGTCTACCAAAAGATGCATGTGCATGCTTAAAACGCGTTTTCGTACAAATGCGTGCGCGGGTGCTAAAAAGAGCAGCATCGGCATGCTTAGCACGTCGTTTGGTAGAAATCCACGTGCGCGTTCTGCCAAAAGCAGCATTTGCATGCACATCTTGTGGTTTTGCAGAAAACTTCATCCGCGTCTACCAAAAGATGCATGTGCATGCTTAAAACGCGTTTTCGCACAAATGCGTGCGCGGGTGCTAAAAAGAGCAGCATCGGCATGCTAAGCACGTCGTTTGGTAGAAATCCACGTGCGCGTTCTGCCAAAAGCACCATTTGCATGCACATCTTTTGGTTTTGCAGAAAACTTCATCCGCGTCTACCAAAAGATGCATGTGCATGCTTAAAACGCGTTTTCGCACAAATGCGTGCGCGGGTGCTAAAAAGAGCAGCATCGGCATGCTTAGCACGTCGTTTGGTAGAAATCCACGTGCGCGTTCTGCCAAAAGCACCATTTGCATGCACATCTTGTGGTTTTGCAGAAAACTTCATCCGCGTCTACCAAAAGATGCATGTGATGCTTAAAATGCGTTTTCGCACAAATCCGTGCGCGGGTGCTAAAAAGAGCAGCATCGGCATGCTTAGCACGTCGTTTGGTAGAAATCCACGTGCGCGTTCTGCCAAAAGCACCATTTGCATGCACATCGTGTGGTTTTGCAGAAAACTTCATCAGCGTCTACCAAAAGATGCATGTGCATGCTTAAAACGCGTTTTCGCACAAATATGAGCGCGGCTGGTAAAAAGAGCAGCATCGGCATGCTTAGCACGTCGTTTGGTAGAAATCCACGTGCGCGTTCTGCAAAAAGCACCATTTGCATCCACATCTTGTGGTTTTGCAGAAAACTTCATCCGCGTCTACCAAAAGATGCATGTGCATGCTTAAAACGCGTTTTCGCACAAATGCGTGCGCGGGTGCTAAAAATAGCAGCATCGGCATGCTTAGCACGTCGTTTGGTAGAAATCCACGTGCGCGTTCTGCAAAAAGCACCATTTGCATGCACATCTTGTGGTTTTGCAGAAAACTTCATCCGCGTCTACCAAAAGATGCATGTGCATGCTTAAAACGCGTTTTCGCACAAATCCGTACGCGGGTGCTAAAAAGAGCAGCATCGGCATGCTTAGCACGTCGTTTGGTAGAAATCCACGTGCGCGTTCTGCAAAAAGCACCATTTGCATGCACATCTTGTGGTTTTGCAGAAAACTTCATCCGCGTCTACCAAAAGATGCATGTGCATGCTTAAAACGCGTTTTCGCACAAATGCGTGCGCGGGTGCTAAAAAGAGCAGCATCGGCATGCTTAGCACGTCGTTTGGTAGAAATCCACGTGCGCGATCTGCCAAAAGCCCCATTTGCATGCACATCTTGTGGTTTTGCAGAAAACTTCATCCGCGTCTACCAAAAGATGCATGTGCATGCTTAAAACGCGTTTTCGCACAAATCCGTGCGCGGGTGCTAAAAAGAGCAGCATCGGCAAGCTTAGCACATCGTTTGGTAGAAATCCACGTGCGCGTTCTGCAAAAAGCACCATTTGCATGCACATCTTGTGGTTTTGCAGAAAACTTCATCCGCGTCTACCAAAAGATGCATGTGCATGCTTAAAACGCGTTTTCGCACAAATGCGTGCGCGGGTGCTAAAAACAGCAGCATCGGCATGCTTAGCACGTCGTTTGGTACAAATCCACGTGCGCGTTCTGCAAAAAGCACCATTTGCATGCACATCTTGTGGTTTTGCAGAAAACTTCATCCGCGTCTACCAAAAGATGCATGTGCATGCTTAAAACGCGTTTTCGCACAAATGCGTGCGCGGGTGCTAAAAAGAGCAGCATCGGCATGCTTAGCACGTCGTTTGGTAGAAATCCACGTGCGCGTTCTGCAAAAAGCACCATTTGCATGCACATCTTGTGGTTTTGCAGAAAACTTCATCAGCGTCTACCAAAAGATGCATGTGCATGCTTAAAACGCGTTTTCGCACAAATGCTTGCGCGGGTGGTAAAAAGAGCAGCATCGGCATGCTTAGCACGTCGTTTGGTAGAAATCCACGTGCGCGTTCTGCAAAAAGCACCATTTGCATCCACATCTTGTGGTTTTGCAGAAAACTTCATCCGCGTCTACCAAAAGATGCATGTGCATGCTTAAAACGCGTTTTCGCACAAATGCGAGCGCGGGTGCTAAAAATAGCAGCATCGGCATGCTTAGCACGTCGTTTGGTAGAAATCCACGTGCGCGTTCTGCAAAAAGCACCATTTGCATGCACATCTTGTGGTTTTGCAGAAAACTTGATCCGCGTCTACCAAAAGATGCATGTGCATGCTTAAAACGCGTTTTCGCACAAATGCGTGCGCGGGTGCTAAAAAGAGCAGCATCGGCATGCTTAGCACGTCGTTTGGTAGAAATCCACGTGCGCGTTCTGCCAAAAGCACCATTTGCATGCACATCCTGTGGTTTTGCAGAAAACTTCATCCGCGTCTACCAAAAGATGCATGTGCATGCTTAAAACGCGTTTTCGCACAAATGCGTGCGCGGGTGCTAAAAAGAGCAGCATCGGCATGCTTAGCACGTCGTTTGGTAGAAATCCACGTGCGCGTTCTGTAAAAAGCACCATTTGCATGCACATCTTGTGGTTTTGCAGAAAACTTCATCCGCGTCTACCAAAAGATGCATGTGCATGCTTAAAACGCGTTTTCGCACAAATGCGTGCGCGGGTGCTAAAAAGAGCAGCATCGGCATGCTTAGCACGTCGTTTGGTAGAAATCCACGTGCGCGTTCTGCCAAAAGCACCATTTGCATGCACATCTTGTGGTTTTGCAGAAAACTTCATCCGCGTCTACCAAAAGATGCATGTGCATGCTTAAAACGCGTTTTCGCACAAATCCGTGCGCGGGTGCTAAAAAGAGCAGCATCGGCATGCTTAGCACGTCGTTTGGTAGAAATCCACGTGCGCGTTCTGCAAAAAGCACCATTTGCATGCACATCTTGTGGTTTTGCAGAAAACTTCATCCGCGTCTACCAAAAGATGCATGTGCATGCTTAAAACGCGTTTTCGCACAAATGCGTGCGCGGGTGCTAAAAAGAGCAGCATCGGCATGCTTAGCACGTCGTTTGGTAGAAATCCACGTGCGCGTTCTGCCAAAAGCACCATTTGCATGCACATCTTGTGGTTTTGCAGAAAACTTCATCCGCGTCTACCAAAAGATGCATGTGCATGCTTAAAACGCGTTTTCGCACAAATCCGTGCGCGGGTGCTAAAAAGAGCAGCATCGGCATGCTTAGCACGTCGTTTGGTAGAAATCCACGTGCGCGTTCTGCAAAAAGCACCATTTGCATGCACATCTTGTGGTTTTTCAGAAAACTTCATCCGCGTCTACCAAAAGATGCATGTGCATGCTTAAAACGCGTTTTCGCACAAATGCGTGCGCGGGTGCTAAAAAGAGCAGCATCGGCATGCTTAGCACGTCGTTTGGTAGAAATCCACGTGCGCGTTCTGCCAAAAGCACCATTTGAATGCACATCTTGTGGTTTTGCAGAAAACTTCATCCGCGTCTACCAAAAGATGCATGTGCATGCTTAAAACGCGTTTTCGCACAAATGCGTGCGCGGGTGCTAAAAAGAGCAGCATCGGCATGCTTAGCACGTCGTTTGGTAGAAATCCACGTGCGCGTTCTGCCAAAAGCACCATTTGCATGCACATCTTGTGGTTTTGCAGAAAACTTCATCCGCGTCTACCAAAAGATGCATGTGCATGCTTAAAACGCGTTTTCGCACAAATCCGTGCGCGGGTGCTAAAAAGAGCAGCATCGGCATGCTTAGCACGTCGTTTGGTAGAAATCCACGTGCGCGTTATGCAAAAAGCACCATTTGCATGCACATCTTGTGGTTTTGCAGAAAACTTCATCCGCGTCTACCAAAAGATGCATGTGCATGCTTAAAACGCGTTTTCGCACAAATGCGTGCGCGGGTGCTAAAAAGAGCAGCATCGGCATGCTTAGCACGTCGTTTGGTAGAAATCCACGTGCGCGTTCTGCCAAAAGCACCATTTGCATGCACATCTTGTGGTTTTGCAGAAAACTTCATCCGCGTCTACCAAAAGATGCATGTGCATGTTTAAAACGCGTTTTCGCACAAATCCGTGCGCGGGTGCTAAAAAGAGCAGCATCGGCATGCTTAGCACGTCGTTTGGTAGAAATCCACGTGCGCGTTCTGCAAAAAGCACCATTTGCATGCACATCTTGTGGTTTTGCAGAAAACTTCATCCGCGTCTACCAAAAGATGCATGTGCATGCTTAAAACGCGTTTTCGCACAAATGCGTGCTCGGGTGCTAAAAAGAGCAGCATCGGCATGCTTAGCACGTCGTTTGGTAGAAATCCACGTGCGCGTTCTGCCAAAAGCACCATTTGCATGCACATCTTGTGGTTTTGCAGAAAACTTCATCCGCGTCTACCAAAAGATGCATGTGCATGCTTAAAACGCGTTTTCGCACAAATCCGTGCGCGGGTGCTAAAAAGAGCAGCATCGGCATGCTTAGCACGTCGTTTGGTAGAAATCCACGTGCGCGTTCTGCAAAAAGCACCATTTGCATGCACATCTTGTGGTTTTGCAGAAAACTTCATCCGCGTCTACCAAAAGATGCATGTGCATGCTTAAAACGCGTTTTCGCACAAATGCGTGCGCGGGTGCTAAAAAGAGCAGCATCGGCATGCTTAGCACGTCGTTTGGTAGAAATCCACGTGCGCGTTCTGCCAAAAGCACCATTTGCATGCACATCTTGTGGTTTTGCAGAAAACTTCATCCGCGTCTACCAAAAGATGCATGTGCATGTTTAAAACGCGTTTTCGCACAAATCCGTGCGCGGGTGCTAAAAAGAGCAGCATCGGCAAGCTTAGCACGTCGTTTGGTAGAAATCCACGTGCGCGTTCTGCAAAAAGCACCATTTGCATGCACATCTTGTGGTTTTGCAGAAAACTTCATCCGCGTCTACCAAAAGATGCATGTGCATGCTTAAAACGCGTTTTCGCACAAATGCGTGCGCGGGTGCTAAAAAGAGCAGCATCGGCATGCTTAGCACGTCGTTTGGTAGAAATCCACGTGCGCGTTCTGCAAAAAGCACCATTTGCATGCACATCTTGTGGTTTTGCAGAAAACTTCATCCGCGTCTACCAAAAGATGCATGTGCATGCTTAAAACGCGTTTTCGCACAAATGCGTGCGCGGGTGCTAAAAAGAGCAGCATCGGCATGCTTAGCACGTCGTTTGGTAGAAATCCACGTGCGCGTTCTGCAAAAAGCACCATTTGCATGCACATCTTGTGGTTTTGCAGAAAACTTCATCCGCGTCTACCAAAAGATGCATGTGCATGCTTAAAACGCGTTTTCGCACAAATGCGTGCGCGGGTGCTAAAAAGAGCAGCATCGGCATGCTTAGCACGTCGTTTGGTAGAAATCCACGTGCGCGTTCTGCCAAAAGCACCATTTGCATGCACATCTTGTGGTTTTGCAGAAAACTTCATCCGCGTCTACCAAAAGATGCATGTGCATGTTTAAAATGCGTTTTCGCACAAATCCGTGCGCGGGTGCTAAAAAGAGCAGCATCGGCATGCTTAGCACGTCGTTTGGTAGAAATCCACGTGCGCGTTCTGCAAAAAGCACCATTTGCATGCACATCTTGTGGTTTTGCAGAAAACTTCATCCGCGTCTACCAAAAGATGCATGTGCATGCTTAAAACGCGTTTTCGCACGAATGCGTGCTCGGGTGCTAAAAAGAGCAGCATCGGCATGCTTAGCACGTCGTTTGGTAGAAATCCACGTGCGCGTTCTGCCAAAAGCACCATTTGCATGCACATCTTGTGGTTTTGCAGAAAACTTCATCCGCGTCTACCAAAAGATGCATGTGCATGCTTAAAACGCGTTTTCGCACAAATCCGTGCGCGGGTGCTAAAAAGAGCAGCATCGGCATGCTTAGCACGTCGTTTGGTAGAAATCCACGTGCGCGTTCTGCAAAAAGCACCATTTGCATGCACATCTTGTGGTTTTGCAGAAAACTTCATCCGCGTCTACCAAAAGATGCATGTGCATGCTTAAAACGCGTTTTCGCACAAATGCGTGCGCGGGTGCTAAAAAGAGCAGCATCGGCATGCTTAGCACGTCGTTTGGTAGAAATCCACGTGCGCGTTCTGCCAAAAGCACCATTTGCATGCACATCTTGTGGTTTTGCAGAAAACTTCATCCGCGTCTACCAAAAGATGCATGTGCATGCTTAAAACGCGTTTTCGCACAAATCCGTGCGCGGGTGCTAAAAAGAGCAGCATCGGCAAGCTTAGCACGTCGTTTGGTAGAAATCCACGTGCGCGTTCTGCAAAAAGCACCATTTGCATGCACATCTTGTGGTTTTGCAGAAAACTTCATCCGCGTCTACCAAAAGATGCATGTGCATGCTTAAAACGCGTTTTCGCACAAATGCGTGCGCGGGTGCTAAAAAGAGCAGCATCGGCATGCTTAGCACGTCGTTTGGTAGAAATCCACGTGCGCGTTCTGCAAAAAGCACCATTTGCATGCACATCTTGTGGTTTTGCAGAAAACTTCATCCGCGTCTACCAAAAGATGCATGTGCATGCTTAAAACGCGTTTTCGCACAAATGCGTGCGCGGGCGCTAAAAAGAGCAGCATCGGCATGCTTAGCACGTCGTTTGGTAGAAATCCACGTGCGCGTTCTGCAAAAAGCACCATTTGCATGCACATCTTGTGGTTTTGCAGAAAAATTCATCCGCGTCTACCAAAAGATGCATGTGCATGCTTAAAACGCGTTTTCGCACAAATGCGTGCGCGGGTGCTAAAAATAGCAGCATCGGCATGCTTAGCACGTCGTTTGGTAGAAATCCACGTGCGCGTTCTGCCAGAAGCACCATTTGCATGCACATCTTGTGGTTTTGCAGAAAACTTCATCCGCGTCTACCAAAAGATGCATGTGCATGCTTAAAACGCGTTTTCGCACAAATGCGTGCGCGGGTGCTAAAAATAGCAGCATCGGCATGCTTAGCACGTCGTTTGGTAGAAATCCACGTGCGCGTTCTGCAAAAAGCACCATTTGCATGCACATCTTGTGGTTTTGCAGAAAACTTCATCCGCGTCTACCAAAAGATGCATGTGCATGCTTAAAACGCGTTTTCGCACAAATGCGTGCGCGGGTGCTAAAAAGAGCAGCATCGGCATGCTTAGCACGTCGTTTGGTAGAAATCCACGTGCGCGTTCTGCCAAAAGCACCATTTGCATGCACATCTTGTGGTTTTGCAGAAAACTTCATCCGCGTCTACCAAAAGATGCATGTGCATGCTTAAAACGCGTTTTCGCACAAATCCATGCGCGGGTGCTAAAAAGAGCAGCATCGGCAAGCTTAGCACATCGTTTGGTAGAAATCCACGTGCGCGTTCTGCAAAAAGCACCATTTGCATGCACATCTTGTGGTTTTGCAGATAACTTCATCCGCGTCTTCCAAAAGATGCATGTGCATGCTTAAAACGCGTTTTCGCACAAATGCGTGCGCGGGTGCTAAAAAGAGCAGTATCGGCATGCTTAGCACGTCGTTTGGTAGAAATCCACGTGCGCGTTCTGCAAAAAGCACCATTTGCATGCACATCTTGTGGTTTTGCAGAAAACTTCATCCGCGTCTACCAAAAGATGCATGTGCATGCTTAAAACGCGTTTTCGCACAAATGCGTGCGCGGGTGCTAAAAAGAGCAGCATCGGCATGCTTAGCACGTCGTTTGGTAGAAATCCACGTGCGCGTTCTGCAAAAAGCACCATTTGGATGCACATCTTGTGGTTTTGCAGAAAACTTCATCAGCGTCTACCAAAAGATGCATGTGCATGCTTAAAACGCGTTTTCGCACAAATATGTGCGCGGGTGGTAAAAAAAGCAGCATCGGCATGCTTAGCACGTCGTTTGGTAGAAATCCACGTGCGCGTTCTGCAAAAAGCACCATTTGCATCCACATCTTGTGGTTTTGCAGAAAACTTCATCCGCGTCTACCAAAAGATGCATGTGCATGCTTAAAACGCGTTTTCGCACAAATGCGTGCGCGGGTGCTAAAAACAGCAGCATCGGCATGCTTAGCACGTCGTTTGGTAGAAATCCACGTGCGCGTTCTGCAAAAAGCACCATTTGCATGCACATCTTGTGGTTTTGCAGAAAACTTCATCCGCGTCTACCAAAAGATGCATGTGCATGCTTAAAACGCGTTTTCGCACAAATGCGTGCGCGGGTGCTAAAAAGAGCAGCATCGGCATGCTTAGCACGTCGTTTGGTAGAAATCCACGTGCGCGTTCTGCCAAAAGCACCATTTGCATGCACATCTTGTGGTTTTGCAGAAAACTTCATCCGCGTCTACCAAAAGATGCATGTGCATGTTTAAAACGCGTTTTCGCACAAATCCGTGCGCGGGTGCTAAAAAGAGCAGCATCGGCAAGCTTAGCACGTCGTTTGGTAGAAATCCACGTGCGCGTTCTGCAAAAAGCACCATTTGCATGCACATCTTGTGGTTTTGCAGAAAACCTCATCCGCGTCTACCAAAAGATGCATGTGCATGCTTAAAACGCGTTTTCGCACAAATGCGTGCGCGGGTGCTAAAAAGAGCAGCATCGGCATGCTTAGCACGTCGTTTGGTAGAAATCCACGTGCGCGTTCTGCAAAAAGCACCATTTGCATGCACATCTTGTGGTTTTGCAGAAAACTTCATCCGCGTCTACCAAAAGATGCATGTGCATGCTTAAAACGCGTTTTCGCACAAATGCGTGCGCGGGTGCTAAAAATAGCAGCATCGGCATGCTTAGCACGTCGTTTGGTAGAAATCCACGTGCGCGTTCTGCCAAAAGCACCATTTGCATGCACATCTTGTGGTTTTGCAGAAAACTTCATCCGCGTCTACCAAAAGATGCATGTGCATGCTTAAAACGCGTTTTCGCACAAATGCGTGCGCGGGTGCTAAAAATAGCAGCATCGGCATGCTTAGCACGTCGTTTGGTAGAAATCCACGTGCGCGTTCTGCAAAAAGCACCATTTGCATGCACATCTTGTGGTTTTGCAGAAAACTTCATCCGCGTCTACCAAAAGATGCATGTGCATGCTTAAAACGCGTTTTCGCACAAATGCGTGCGCGGGTGCTAAAAAGAGCAGCATCGGCATGCTTAGCACGTCGTTTGGTAGAAATCCACGTGCGCGTTCTGCCAAAAGCACCATTTGCATGCACATCTTGTGGTTTTGCAGAAAACTTCATCCGCGTCTACCAAAAGATGCATGTGCATGCTTAAAACGCGTTTTCGCACAAATCCATGCGCGGGTGCTAAAAAGAGCAGCATCGGCAAGCTTAGCACATCGTTTGGTAGAAATCCACGTGCGCGTTCTGCAAAAAGCACCATTTGCATGCACATCTTGTGGTTTTGCAGAAAACTTCATCCGCGTCTACCAAAAGATGCATGTGCATGCTTAAAACGCGTTTTCGCACAAATGCGTGCGCGGGTGCTAAAAAGAGCAGCATCGGCATGCTTAGCACGTCGTTTGGTAGAAATCCACGTGCGCGTTCTGCAAAAAGCACCATTTGCATGCACATCTTGTGGTTTTGCAGAAAACTTCATCCGCGTCTACCAAAAGATGCATGTGCATGCTTAAAACGCGTTTTCGCACAAATGCGTGCGCGGGTGCTAAAAAGAGCAGCATCGGCATGCTTAGCACGTCGTTTGGTAGAAATCCACGTGCGCGTTCTGCAAAAAGCACCATTTGGATGCACATCTTGTGGTTTTGCAGAAAACTTCATCAGCGTCTACCAAAAGATGCATGTGCATGCTTAAAACGCGTTTTCGCACAAATATGTGCGCGGGTGGTAAAAAGAGCAGCATCGGCATGCTTAGCACGTCGTTTGGTAGAAATCCACGTGCGCGTTCTGAAAAAAGCACCATTTGCATCCACGTCTTGTGGTTTTGCAGAAAACTTCATCCGCGTCTACCAAAAGATGCATGTGCATGCTTAAAACGCGTTTTCGCACAAATGCGTGCGCGGGTGCTAAAAACAGCAGCATCGGCATGCTTAGCACGTCGTTTGGTAGAAATCCACGTGCGCGTTCTGCAAAAAGCACTATTTGCATGCACATCTTGTGGTTTTGCAGAAAACTTCATCCGCGTCTACCAAAAGATGCATGTGCATGCTTAAAACGCGTTTTCGCACAAATGCGTGCGCGGGTGCTAAAAAGAGCAGCATCGGCATGCTTAGCACGTCGTTTGGTAGAAATCCACGTGCGCGTTCTGCCAAAAGCACCATTTGCATGCACATCTTGTGGTTTTGCAGAAAACTTCATCCGCGTCTACCAAAAGATGCATGTGCATGTTTAAAACGCGTTTTCGCACAAATCCGTGCGCGGGTGCTAAAAAGAGCAGCATCGGCAAGCTTAGCACGTCGTTTGGTAGAAATCCACGTGCGCGTTCTGCAAAAAGCACCATTTGCATGCACATCTTGTGGTTTTGCAGAAAACTTCATCCGCGTCTACCAAAAGATGCATGTGCATGCTTAAAACGCGTTTTCGCACAAATGCGTGCGCGGGTGCTAAAAAGAGCAGCATCGGCATGCTTAGCACGTCGTTTGGTAGAAATCCACGTGCGCGTTCTGCAAAAAGCACCATTTGCATGCACATCTTGTGGTTTTGCAGAAAACTTCATCCGCGTCTACCAAAAGATGCATGTGCATGCTTAAAACGCGTTTTCGCACAAATGCGTGCGCGGGTGCTAAAAAGAGCAGCATCGGCATGCTTAGCACGTCGTTTGGTAGAAATCCACGTGCGCGTTCTGCAAAAAGCACCATTTGCATGCACATCTTGTGGTTTTGCAGAAAACTTCATCCGCGTCTACCAAAAGATGCATGTGCATGCTTAAAACGCGTTTTCGCACAAATGCGTGCGCGGGTGCTAAAAAGAGCAGCATCGGCATGCTTAGCACGTCGTTTGGTAGAAATCCACGTGCGCGTTCTGCCAAAAGCACCATTTGCATGCACATCTTGTGGTTTTGCAGAAAACTTCATCCGCGTCTACCAAAAGATGCATGTGCATGCTTAAAACGCGTTTTCGCACAAATCCGTGCGCGGGTGCTAAAAAGAGCAGCATCGGCAAGCTTAGCACATCGTTTGGTAGAAATGCACGTGCGCGTTCTGCAAAAAGCACCATTTGCATGCACATCTTGTGGTTTTGCAGAAAACTTCATCCGCGTCTACCAAAAGATGCATGTGCATGCTTAAAACGCGTTTTCGCACAAATGCGTGCGCGGGTGCTAAAAAGAGCAGCATCGGCATGCTTAGCACGTCGTTTGGTAGAAATCCACGTGCGCGTTCTGCAAAAGCACCATTTGCATGCACATCTTGTGGTTTTGCAGAAAACTTCATCCGCGTCTACCAAAAGATGCATGTGCATGCTTAAAACGCGTTTTCGCACAAATGCGTGCGCGGGTGCTAAAAGAGTAGCATCGGCATGCTTAGCACGTCGTTTGGTAGAAATCCACGTGCGCGTTCTGCAAAAAGCACCATTTGCATGCACATCTTGTGGTTTTGCAGAAAACTTCATCCGCGTCTACCAAAAGATGCATGTGCATGCTTAAAACGCGTTTTCGCACAAATGCGTGCGCGGGTGCTAAAAAGAGCAGCATCGGCATGCTTAGCACGTCGTTTGGTAGAAATCCACGTGCGCGTTCTGCCAAAAGCACCATTTGCATGCACATCTTGTGGTTTTGCAGAAAACTTCATCCGCGTCTACCAAAAGATGCATGTGCATGTTTAAAACGCGTTTTCGCACAAATCCGTGCGCGGGTGCTAAAAAGAGCAGCATCGGCATGCTTAGCACGTCGTTTGGTAGAAATCCACGTGCGCGTTCTGCCAAAAGCACCATTTGCATGCACATCTTGTGGTTTTGCAGAAAACTTCATCCGCGTCTACCAAAAGATGCATGTGCATGCTTAAAACGCGTTTTCGCACAAATCCGTGCGCGGGTGCTAAAAAGAGCAGCATCGGCATGCTTAGCACGTCGTTTGGTAGAAATCCACGTGCGCGTTCTGCAAAAAGCACCATTTGCATGCACATCTTGTGGTTTTGCAGAAAACTTCATCCGCGTCTACCAAAAGATGCATGTGCATGCTTAAAACGCGTTTTCGCACAAATGCGTGCGCGGGTGCTAAAAAGAGCAGCATCGGCATGCTTAGCACGTCGTTTGGTAGAAATCCACGTGCGCGTTCTGCCAAAAGCACCATTTGCATGCACATCTTGTGGTTTTGCAGAAAACTTCATCCGCGTCTACCAAAAGATGCATGTGCATGCTTAAAACGCGTTTTCGCACAAATCCGTGCGCGGGTGCTAAAAAGAGCAGCATCGGCAAGCTTAGCACGTCGTTTGGTAGAAATCCACGTGCGCGTTCTGCAAAAAGCACCATTTGCATGCACATCTTGTGGTTTTGCAGAAAACTTCATCCGCGTCTACCAAAAGATGCATGTGCATGCTTAAAACGCGTTTTCGCACAAATGCGTGCGCGGGTGCTAAAAAGAGCAGCATCGGCATGCTTAGCACGTCGTTTGGTAGAAATCCACGTGCGCGTTCTGCAAAAAGCACCATTTGCATGCACATCTTGTGGTTTTGCAGAAAACTTCATCCGCGTCTACCAAAAGATGCATGTGCATGCTTAAAACGCGTTTTCGCACAAATGCGTGCGCGGGCGCTAAAAAGAGCAGCATCGGCATGCTTAGCACGTCGTTTGGTAGAAATCCACGTGCGCGTTCTGCAAAAAGCACCATTTGCATGCACATCTTGTGGTTTTGCAGAAAACTTCATCCGCGTCTACCAAAAGATGCATGTGCATGCTTAAAACGCGTTTTCGCACAAATGCGTGCGCGGGTGCTAAAAATAGCAGCATCGGCATGCTTAGCACGTCGTTTGGTAGAAATCCACGTGCGCGTTCTGCCAAAAGCACCATTTGCATGCACATCTTGTGGTTTTGCAGAAAACTTCATCCGCGTCTACCAAAAGATGCATGTGCATGCTTAAAACGCGTTTTCGCACAAATGCGTGCGCGGGTGCTAAATATAGCAGCATCGGCATGCTTAGCACGTCGTTTGGTAGAAATCCACGTGCGCGTTCTGCAAAAAGCACCATTTGCATGCACATCTTGTGGTTTTGCAGAAAACTTCATCCGCGTCTACCAAAAGATGCATGTGCATGCTTAAAACGCGTTTTCGCACAAATGCGTGCGCGGGTGCTAAAAAGAGCAGCATCGGCATGCTTAGCACGTCGTTTGGTAGAAATCCACGTGCGCGTTCTGCCAAAAGCACCATTTGCATGCACATCTTGTGGTTTTGCAGAAAACTTCATCCGCGTCTACCAAAAGATGCATGTGCATGCTTAAAACGCGTTTTCGCACAAATCCATGCGCGGGTGCTAAAAAGAGCAGCATCGGCAAGCTTAGCACATCGTTTGGTAGAAATCCACGTGCGCGTTCTGCAAAAAGCACCATTTGCATGCACATCTTGTGGTTTTGCAGAAAACTTCATCCGCGTCTACCAAAAGATGCATGTGCATGCTTAAAACGCGTTTTCGCACAAATGCGTGCGCGGGTGCTAAAAAGAGCAGCATCGGCATGCTTAGCACGTCGTTTGGTAGAAATCCACGTGCGCGTTCTGCAAAAAGCACCATTTGCATGCACATCTTGTGGTTTTGCAGAAAACTTCATCCGCGTCTACCAAAAGATGCATGTGCATGCTTAAAACGCGTTTTCGCACAAATGCGTGCGCGGGTGCTAAAAAGAGCAGCATCGGCATGCTTAGCACGTCGTTTGGTAGAAATCCACGTGCGCGTTCTGCAAAAAGCACCATTTGCATGCACATCTTGTGGTTTTGCAGAAAACTTCATCAGCGTCTACCAAAAGATGCATGTGCATGCTTAAAACGCGTTTTCGCACAAATGCTTGCGCGGGTGGTAAAAAGAGCAGCATCGGCATGCTTAGCACGTCGTTTGGTAGAAATCCACGTGCGCGTTCTGCAAAAAGCACCATTTGCATCCACATCTTGTGGTTTTGCAGAAAACTTCATCCGCGTCTACCAAAAGATGCATGTGCATGCTTAAAACGCGTTTTCGCACAAATGCGTGCGCGGGTGCTAAAAATAGCAGCATCGGCATGCTTAGCACGTCGTTTGGTAGAAATCCACGTGCGCGTTCTGCAAAAAGCACCATTTGCATGCACATCTTGTGGTTTTGCAGAAAACTTCATCCGCGTCTACCAAAAGATGCATGTGCATGCTTAAAACGCGTTTTCGCACAAATGCGTGCGCGGGTGCTAAAAAGAGCAGCATCGGCATGCTTAGCACGTCGTTTGGTAGAAATCCACGTGCGCGTTCTGCCAAAAGCACCATTTGCATGCACATCTTGTGGTTTTGCAGAAAACTTCATCCGCGTCTACCAAAAGATGCATGTGCATGCTTAAAACGCGTTTTCGCACATATCCGTGCGCGGGTGCTAAAAAGAGCAGCATCGGCATGCTTAGCACGTCGTTTGGTAGAAATCCACGTGCGCGTTCTGCCAAAAGCACCATTTGCATGCACATCTTGTGGTTTTGCAGAAAACTTCATCCGCGTCTACCAAAAGATGCATGTGCATGCTTAAAACGCGTTTTCGTACAAATGCGTGCGCGGGTGCTAAAAAGAGCAGCATCGGCATGCTTAGCACGTCGTTTGGTAGAAATCCACGTGCGCGTTCTGCCAAAAGCACCATTTGCATGCACATCTTGTGGTTTTGCAGAAAACTTCATCCGCGTCTACCAAAAGATGCATGTGCATGCTTAAAACGCGTTTTCGCACAAATGCGTGCGCGGGTGCTAAAAAGAGCAGCATCGGCATGCTAAGCACGTCGTTTGGTAGAAATCCACGTGCGCGTTCTGCCAAAAGCACCATTTGCATGCACATCTTGTGGTTTTGCAGAAAACTTCATCCGCGTCTACCAAAAGATGCATGTGCATGCTTAAAACGCGTTTTCGCACAAATGCGTGCGCGGGTGCTAAAAAGAGCAGCATCGGCATGCTTAGCACGTCGTTTGGTAGAAATCCACGTGCGCGTTCTGCCAAAAGCACCATTTGCATGCACATCTTGTGGTTTTGCAGAAAACTTCATCCGCGTCTACCAAAAGATGCATGTGATGCTTAAAACGCGTTTTCGCACAAATCCGTGCGCGGGTGCTAAAAAGAGCAGCATCGGCATGCTTAGCACGTCGTTTGGTAGAAATCCACGTGCGCGTTCTGCCAAAAGCACCATTTGCATGCACATCGTGTGGTTTTGCAGAAAACTTCATCAGCGTCTACCAAAAGATGCATGTGCATGCTTAAAACGCGTTTTCGCACAAATATGAGCGCGGCTGGTAAAAAGAGCAGCATCGGCATGCTTAGCACGTCGTTTGGTAGAAATCCACGTGCGCGTTCTGCAAAAAGCACCATTTGCATCCACATCTTGTGGTTTTGCAGAAAACTTCATCCGCGTCTACCAAAAGATGCATGTGCATGCTTAAAACGCGTTTTCGCACAAATGCGTGCGCGGGTGCTAAAAAGAGCAGCATCGGCATGCTTAGCACGTCGTTTGGTAGAAATCCACGTGCGCGTTCCGCAAAAAGCACCATTTGCATGCACATATTGTGGTTTTGCAGAAAACTTCATCCGCGTCTACCAAAAGATGCATGTGCATGCTTAAAACGCGTTTTCGCACAAATGCGTGGGCGGGTGCTAAAAATAGCAGCATCGGCATGCTTAGCACGTCGTTTGGTAGAAATCCACGTGCGCGTTCTGCAAAAAGCACCATTTGCATGCACATCTTGTGGTTTGGAGAAAACTTCATCCGCGTCTACCAAAAGATGCATGTGCATGCTTAAAACGCGTTTTCGCACAAATGCTTGCGCGGGTGCTAAAAAGAGCAGCATCGGCATGCTTAGCACGTCGTTTGGTAGAAATCCACGTCCGCGTTCTGCAAAAAGCACCATTTGCATGCACATCTTGTGGTTTTGCAGAAAACTTCATCCGCGTCTACCAAAAGATGCATGTGCATGCTTAAAACGCGTTTTCGCACAAATGCGTGCGCGGGTGCTAAAAATAGCAGCATCGGCATGCTTAGCACGTCGTTTGGTAGAAATCCACGTGCGCGTTCTGCAAAAAGCACCATTTGCATGCACATCTTGTGGTTTTGCAGAAAACTTCATCCGCGTCTACCAAAAGATGCATGTGCATGCTTAAAACGCGTTTTCGCACAAATGCGTGCGCGGGTGCTAAAAAGAGCAGCATCGGCATGCTCAGCACGTCGTTTGGTAGAAATCCACGTGCGCGTTCTGCCAAAAGCACCATTTGCATGCACATCTTGTGGTTTTGCAGAAAACTTCATCCGCGTCTACCAAAAGATGCATGTGCATGCTTAAAACGCGTTTTCGCACAAATGCGTGCGCGGGTGCTAAAAAGAGCAGCATCGGCATGCTTAGCACGTCGTTTGGTAGAAATCCACGTGCGCGTTCTGCCAAAAGCACCATTTGCATGCACATCTTGTGGTTTTGCAGAAAACTTCATCCGCGTCTACCAAAATATGCATGTGCATGCTTAAAACGCGTTTTCGCACAAATGCGTGCGCGGGTGCTAAAAAGAGCAGCATCGGCATGCTTAGCACGTCGTTTGGTAGAAATCCACGTGCGCGTTCTGCAAAAAGCACCATTTGCATGCACGTCTTGTGGTTTTGCAGAAAACTTCATCCGCGTCTACCAAAAGATGCATGTGCATGCTTAAAACGCGTTTTCGCACAAATGCGTGCGCGGGTGCTAAAAAGAGCAGCATCGGCATGCTTAGCACGTCGTTTGGTAGAAATCCACGTGCGCGTTCTGCCAAAAGCACCATTTGCATGCACATCTTGTAGTTTTGCAGAAAACTTCATCCGCGTCTACCAAAAGATGCATGTGCATGCTTAAAACGCGTTTTCGCACAAATCCGTGCGCGGGTGCTAAAAAGAGCAGCATCGGCAAGCTTAGCACGTCGTTTGGTAGAAATCCACGTGCGCGTTCTGCAAAAAGCACCATTTGCATGCACATCTTGTGGTTTTGCAGAAAACTTCATCCGCGTCTACCAAAAGATGCATGTGCATGCTTAAAACGCGTTTTCGCACAAATGCGTGCGCGGGTGCTAAAAAGAGCAGCATCGGCATGCTTAGCACGTCGTTTGGTAGAAATCCACGTGCGCGTTCTGCAAAAAGCACCATTTGCATGCACATCTTGTGGTTTTGCAGAAAACTTCATCCGCGTCTACCAAAAGATGCATGTGCATGCTTAAAACGCGTTTTCGCACAAATGCGTGCGCGGGTGCTAAAAAGAGCAGCATCGGCATGCTTAGCACGTCGTTTGGTAGAAATCCACGTGCGCGTTCTGCAAAAAGCACCATTTGCATGCACATCTTGTGGTTTTGCAGAAAACTTCATCCGCGTCTGCCAAAAGATGCATGTGCATGCTTAAAACGCGTTTTCGCACAAATGCGTGCGCGGGTGCTAAAAAGAGCAGCATCGGCATGCTTAGCACGTCGTTTGGTAGAAATCCACGTGCGCGTTCTGCCAAAAGCACCATTTGCATGCACATCTTGTGGTTTTGCAGAAAACTTCATCCGCGTCTACCAAAAGATGCATGTGCAAGGTTAAAACGCGTTTTCGCACAAATGCGTGCGCGGGTGCTAAAAAGAGCAGCATCGGCATGCTTAGCACGTCGTTTGGTAGAAATCCACGTGCGCGTTCTGCAAAAAGCACCATTTGCATGCACATCTTGTGGTTTTGCAGAAAACTTCATCCGCGTCTACCAAAAGATGCATGTGCATGCTTAAAACGCGTTTTCGCACAAATGCGTGCGCGGGTGCTAAAAAGAGCAGCATCGGCATGCTTAGCACGTCGTTTGGTAGAAATCCACGTGCGCGTTCTGCCAAAAGCACCATTTGCATGCACATCTTGTGGTTTTGCAGAAAACTTCATCCGCGTCTACCAAAAGATGCATGTGCATGCTTAAAACGCGTTTTCGCACAAATCCGTGCGCGGGTGCTAAAAAGAGCAGCATCGGCATGCTTAGCACGTCGTTTGGTAGAAATCCACGTGCGCGTTCTGCCAAAAGCACCATTTGCATGCACATCTTGTGGTTTTGCAGAAAACTTCATCCGCGTCTACCAAAAGATGCATGTGCATGCTTAAAACGCGTTTTCGCACAAATCCGTGCGCGGGTGCTAAAAAGAGCAGCATCGGCAAGCTTAGCACATCGTTTGGTAGAAATGCACGTGCGCGTTCTGCAAAAAGCACCATTTGCATGCACATCTTGTGGTTTTGCAGAAAACTTCATCCGCGTCTACCAAAAGATGCATGTGCATGCTTAAAACGCGTTTTCGCACAAATGCGTGCGCGGGTGCTAAAAAGAGCAGCATCGGCATGCTTAGCACGTCGTTTGGTAGAAATCCACGTGCGCGTTCTGCCAAAAGCACCATTTGCATGCACATCTTGTGGTTTTGCAGAAAACTTCATCCGCGTCTACCAAAAGATGCATGTGCATGCTTAAAACGCGTTTTCGCACAAATCCGTGCGCGGGTGCTAAAAAGAGCAGCATCGGCAAGCTTAGCACATCGTTTGGTAGAAATGCACGTGCGCGTTCTGCAAAAAGCACCATTTGCATGCACATCTTGTGGTTTTGCAGAAAACTTCATCCGCGTCTACCAAAAGATGCATGTGCATGCTTAAAACGCGTTTTCGCACAAATGCGTGCGCGGGTGCTAAAAAGAGCAGCATCGGCATGCTAAGCACGTCGTTTGGTAGAAATCCACGTGCGCGTTCTGCCAAAAGCACCATTTGCATGCACATCTTGTGGTTTTGCAGAAAACTTCATCCGCGTCTACCAAAAGATGCATGTGCATGCTTAAAACGCGTTTTCGCACAAATGCGTGCGCGGGTGCTAAAAAGAGCAGCATCGGCATGCTTAGCACGTCGTTTGGTAGAAATCCACGTGCGCGTTCTGCCAAAAGCACCATTTGCATGCACATCTTGTGGTTTTGCAGAAAACTTCATCCGCGTCTACCAAAAGATGCATGTGATGCTTAAAACGCGTTTTCGCACAAATCCGTGCGCGGGTGCTAAAAAGAGCAGCATCGGCATGCTTAGCACGTCGTTTGGTAGAAATCCACGTGCGCGTTCTGCCAAAAGCACCATTTGCATGCACATCGTGTGGTTTTGCAGAAAACTTCATCAGCGTCTACCAAAAGATGCATGTGCATGCTTAAAACGCGTTTTCGCACAAATATGAGCGCGGCTGGTAAAAAGAGCAGCATCGGCATGCTTAGCACGTCGTTTGGTAGAAATCCACGTGCGCGTTCTGCAAAAAGCACCATTTGCATCCACATCTTGTGGTTTTGCAGAAAACTTCATCCGCGTCTACCAAAAGATGCATGTGCATGCTTAAAACGCGTTTTCGCACAAATGCGTGCGCGGGTGCTAAAAAGAGCAGCATCGGCATGCTTAGCACGTCGTTTGGTAGAAATCCACGTGCGCGTTCCGCAAAAAGCACCATTTGCATGCACATATTGTGGTTTTGCAGAAAACTTCATCCGCGTCTACCAAAAGATGCATGTGCATGCTTAAAACGCGTTTTCGCACAAATGCGTGGGCGGGTGCTAAAAATAGCAGCATCGGCATGCTTAGCACGTCGTTTGGTAGAAATCCACGTGCGCGTTCTGCAAAAAGCACCATTTGCATGCACATCTTGTGGTTTGGAGAAAACTTCATCCGCGTCTACCAAAAGATGCATGTGCATGCTTAAAACGCGTTTTCGCACAAATGCTTGCGCGGGTGCTAAAAAGAGCAGCATCGGCATGCTTAGCACGTCGTTTGGTAGAAATCCACGTCCGCGTTCTGCAAAAAGCACCATTTGCATGCACATCTTGTGGTTTTGCAGAAAACTTCATCCGCGTCTACCAAAAGATGCATGTGCATGCTTAAAACGCGTTTTCGCACAAATGCGTGCGCGGGTGCTAAAAATAGCAGCATCGGCATGCTTAGCACGTCGTTTGGTAGAAATCCACGTGCGCGTTCTGCAAAAAGCACCATTTGCATGCACATCTTGTGGTTTTGCAGAAAACTTCATCCGCGTCTACCAAAAGATGCATGTGCATGCTTAAAACGCGTTTTCGCACAAATGCGTGCGCGGGTGCTAAAAAGAGCAGCATCGGCATGCTCAGCACGTCGTTTGGTAGAAATCCACGTGCGCGTTCTGCCAAAAGCACCATTTGCATGCACATCTTGTGGTTTTGCAGAAAACTTCATCCGCGTCTACCAAAAGATGCATGTGCATGCTTAAAACGCGTTTTCGCACAAATGCGTGCGCGGGTGCTAAAAAGAGCAGCATCGGCATGCTTAGCACGTCGTTTGGTAGAAATCCACGTGCGCGTTCTGCCAAAAGCACCATTTGCATGCACATCTTGTGGTTTTGCAGAAAACTTCATCCGCGTCTACCAAAATATGCATGTGCATGCTTAAAACGCGTTTTCGCACAAATGCGTGCGCGGGTGCTAAAAAGAGCAGCATCGGCATGCTTAGCACGTCGTTTGGTAGAAATCCACGTGCGCGTTCTGCAAAAAGCACCATTTGCATGCACGTCTTGTGGTTTTGCAGAAAACTTCATCCGCGTCTACCAAAAGATGCATGTGCATGCTTAAAACGCGTTTTCGCACAAATGCGTGCGCGGGTGCTAAAAAGAGCAGCATCGGCATGCTTAGCACGTCGTTTGGTAGAAATCCACGTGCGCGTTCTGCCAAAAGCACCATTTGCATGCACATCTTGTAGTTTTGCAGAAAACTTCATCCGCGTCTACCAAAAGATGCATGTGCATGCTTAAAACGCGTTTTCGCACAAATCCGTGCGCGGGTGCTAAAAAGAGCAGCATCGGCAAGCTTAGCACGTCGTTTGGTAGAAATCCACGTGCGCGTTCTGCAAAAAGCACCATTTGCATGCACATCTTGTGGTTTTGCAGAAAACTTCATCCGCGTCTACCAAAAGATGCATGTGCATGCTTAAAACGCGTTTTCGCACAAATGCGTGCGCGGGTGCTAAAAAGAGCAGCATCGGCATGCTTAGCACGTCGTTTGGTAGAAATCCACGTGCGCGTTCTGCAAAAAGCACCATTTGCATGCACATCTTGTGGTTTTGCAGAAAACTTCATCCGCGTCTACCAAAAGATGCATGTGCATGCTTAAAACGCGTTTTCGCACAAATGCGTGCGCGGGTGCTAAAAAGAGCAGCATCGGCATGCTTAGCACGTCGTTTGGTAGAAATCCACGTGCGCGTTCTGCAAAAAGCACCATTTGCATGCACATCTTGTGGTTTTGCAGAAAACTTCATCCGCGTCTGCCAAAAGATGCATGTGCATGCTTAAAACGCGTTTTCGCACAAATGCGTGCGCGGGTGCTAAAAAGAGCAGCATCGGCATGCTTAGCACGTCGTTTGGTAGAAATCCACGTGCGCGTTCTGCCAAAAGCACCATTTGCATGCACATCTTGTGGTTTTGCAGAAAACTTCATCCGCGTCTACCAAAAGATGCATGTGCAAGGTTAAAACGCGTTTTCGCACAAATGCGTGCGCGGGTGCTAAAAAGAGCAGCATCGGCATGCTTAGCACGTCGTTTGGTAGAAATCCACGTGCGCGTTCTGCAAAAAGCACCATTTGCATGCACATCTTGTGGTTTTGCAGAAAACTTCATCCGCGTCTACCAAAAGATGCATGTGCATGCTTAAAACGCGTTTTCGCACAAATGCGTGCGCGGGTGCTAAAAAGAGCAGCATCGGCATGCTTAGCACGTCGTTTGGTAGAAATCCACGTGCGCGTTCTGCCAAAAGCACCATTTGCATGCACATCTTGTGGTTTTGCAGAAAACTTCATCCGCGTCTACCAAAAGATGCATGTGCATGCTTAAAACGCGTTTTCGCACAAATCCGTGCGCGGGTGCTAAAAAGAGCAGCATCGGCATGCTTAGCACGTCGTTTGGTAGAAATCCACGTGCGCGTTCTGCCAAAAGCACCATTTGCATGCACATCTTGTGGTTTTGCAGAAAACTTCATCCGCGTCTACCAAAAGATGCATGTGCATGCTTAAAACGCGTTTTCGCACAAATCCGTGCGCGGGTGCTAAAAAGAGCAGCATCGGCAAGCTTAGCACATCGTTTGGTAGAAATGCACGTGCGCGTTCTGCAAAAAGCACCATTTGCATGCACATCTTGTGGTTTTGCAGAAAACTTCATCCGCGTCTACCAAAAGATGCATGTGCATGCTTAAAACGCGTTTTCGCACAAATGCGTGCGCGGGTGCTAAAAAGAGCAGCATCGGCATGCTTAGCACGTCGTTTGGTAGAAATCCACGTGCGCGTTCTGCCAAAAGCACCATTTGCATGCACATCTTGTGGTTTTGCAGAAAACTTCATCCGCGTCTACCAAAAGATGCATGTGCATGCTTAAAACGCGTTTTCGCACAAATCCGTGCGCGGGTGCTAAAAAGAGCAGCATCGGCAAGCTTAGCACATCGTTTGGTAGAAATGCACGTGCGCGTTCTGCAAAAAGCACCATTTGCATGCACATCTTGTGGTTTTGCAGAAAACTTCATCCGCGTCTACCAAAAGATGCATGTGCATGCTTAAAACGCGTTTTCGCACAAATGCGTGCGCGGGTGCTAAAAAGAGCAGCATCGGCATGCTTAGCACGTCGTTTGGTAGAAATCCACGTGCGCGTTCTGCAAAAGCACCATTTGCATGCACATCTTGTGGTTTTGCAGAAAACTTCATCCGCGTCTACCAAAAGATGCATGTGCATGCTTAAAACGCGTTTTCGCACAAATGCGTGCGCGGGTGCTAAAAGAGTAGCATCGGCATGCTTAGCACGTCGTTTGGTAGAAATCCACGTGCGCGTTCTGCAAAAAGCACCATTTGCATGCACATCTTGTGGTTTTGCAGAAAACTTCATCCGCGTCTACCAAAAGATGCATGTGCATGCTTAAAACGCGTTTTCGCACAAATGCGTGCGCGGGTGCTAAAAAGAGCAGCATCGGCATGCTTAGCACGTCGTTTGGTAGAAATCCACGTGCGCGTTCTGCCAAAAGCACCATTTGCATGCACATCTTGTGGTTTTGCAGAAAACTTCATCCGCGTCTACCAAAAGATGCATGTGCATGTTTAAAACGCGTTTTCGCACAAATCCGTGCGCGGGTGCTAAAAAGAGCAGCATCGGCATGCTTAGCACGTCGTTTGGTAGAAATCCACGTGCGCGTTCTGCCAAAAGCACCATTTGCATGCACATCTTGTGGTTTTGCAGAAAACTTCATCCGCGTCTACCAAAAGATGCATGTGCATGCTTAAAACGCGTTTTCGCACAAATCCGTGCGCGGGTGCTAAAAAGAGCAGCATCGGCATGCTTAGCACGTCGTTTGGTAGAAATCCACGTGCGCGTTCTGCAAAAAGCACCATTTGCATGCACATCTTGTGGTTTTGCAGAAAACTTCATCCGCGTCTACCAAAAGATGCATGTGCATGCTTAAAACGCGTTTTCGCACAAATGCGTGCGCGGGTGCTAAAAAGAGCAGCATCGGCATGCTTAGCACGTCGTTTGGTAGAAATCCACGTGCGCGTTCTGCCAAAAGCACCATTTGCATGCACATCTTGTGGTTTTGCAGAAAACTTCATCCGCGTCTACCAAAAGATGCATGTGCATGCTTAAAACGCGTTTTCGCACAAATCCGTGCGCGGGTGCTAAAAAGAGCAGCATCGGCAAGCTTAGCACGTCGTTTGGTAGAAATCCACGTGCGCGTTCTGCAAAAAGCACCATTTGCATGCACATCTTGTGGTTTTGCAGAAAACTTCATCCGCGTCTACCAAAAGATGCATGTGCATGCTTAAAACGCGTTTTCGCACAAATGCGTGCGCGGGTGCTAAAAAGAGCAGCATCGGCATGCTTAGCACGTCGTTTGGTAGAAATCCACGTGCGCGTTCTGCAAAAAGCACCATTTGCATGCACATCTTGTGGTTTTGCAGAAAACTTCATCCGCGTCTACCAAAAGATGCATGTGCATGCTTAAAACGCGTTTTCGCACAAATGCGTGCGCGGGCGCTAAAAAGAGCAGCATCGGCATGCTTAGCACGTCGTTTGGTAGAAATCCACGTGCGCGTTCTGCAAAAAGCACCATTTGCATGCACATCTTGTGGTTTTGCAGAAAACTTCATCCGCGTCTACCAAAAGATGCATGTGCATGCTTAAAACGCGTTTTCGCACAAATGCGTGCGCGGGTGCTAAAAATAGCAGCATCGGCATGCTTAGCACGTCGTTTGGTAGAAATCCACGTGCGCGTTCTGCCAAAAGCACCATTTGCATGCACATCTTGTGGTTTTGCAGAAAACTTCATCCGCGTCTACCAAAAGATGCATGTGCATGCTTAAAACGCGTTTTCGCACAAATCCGTGCGCGGGTGCTAAAAAGAGCAGCATCGGCAAGCTTAGCACGTCGTTTGGTAGAAATCCACGTGCGCGTTCTGCAAAAAGCACCATTTGCATGCACATCTTGTGGTTTTGCAGAAAACTTCATCCGCGTCTACCAAAAGATGCATGTGCATGCTTAAAACGCGTTTTCGCACAAATGCGTGCGCGGGTGCTAAAAAGAGCAGCATCGGCATGCTTAGCACGTCGTTTGGTAGAAATCCACGTGCGCGTTCTGCAAAAAGCACCATTTGCATGCACATCTTGTGGTTTTGCAGAAAACTTCATCCGCGTCTACCAAAAGATGCATGTGCATGCTTAAAACGCGTTTTCGCACAAATGCGTGCGCGGGCGCTAAAAAGAGCAGCATCGGCATGCTTAGCACGTCGTTTGGTAGAAATCCACGTGCGCGTTCTGCAAAAAGCACCATTTGCATGCACATCTTGTGGTTTTGCAGAAAACTTCATCCGCGTCTACCAAAAGATGCATGTGCATGCTTAAAACGCGTTTTCGCACAAATGCGTGCGCGGGTGCTAAAAATAGCAGCATCGGCATGCTTAGCACGTCGTTTGGTAGAAATCCACGTGCGCGTTCTGCCAAAAGCACCATTTGCATGCACATCTTGTGGTTTTGCAGAAAACTTCATCCGCGTCTACCAAAAGATGCATGTGCATTCTTAAAACGCGTTTTCGCACAAATCCGTGCGCGGGTGCTAAAGTGAGCAGCATCGGCAAGCTTAGCACGTCGTTTGGTAGAAATCCACGTGCGCGTTCTGCAAAAAGCACCATTTGCATGCACATCTTGTGGTTTTGCAGAAAACTTCATCCGCGTCTACCAAAAGATGCATGTGCATGCTTAAAACGCGTTTTCGCACAAATGCGTGCGCGGGTGCTAAAAAGAGCAGCATCGGCATGCTTAGCATGTCGTTTGGTAGAAATCCACGTGCGCGTTCTGCAAAAAGCACCATTTGCATGCACATCTTGTGGTTTTGCAGAAAACTTCATCCGCGTCTACCAAAAGATGCATGTGCATGCTTAAAACGCGTTTTCGCACAAATGCGTGCGCGGGTGCTAAAAAGAGCAGCATCGGCATGCTTAGCACGTCGTTTGGTAGAAATCCACGTGCGCGTTCTGCCAAAAGCACCATTTGCATGCACATCTTGTAGTTTTGCAGAAAACTTCATCCGCGTCTACCAAAAGATGCATGTGCATGCTTAAAACGCGTTTTCGCACAAATCCGTGCGCGGGTGCTAAAAAGAGAAGCATCGGCAAGCTTAGCACGTCGTTTGGTAGAAATCCACGTGCGCGTTCTGCAAAAAGCACCATTTGCATGCACATCTTGTGGTTTTGCAGAAAACTTCATCCGCGTCTACCAAAAGATGCATGTGCATGCTTAAAACGCGTTTTCGCACAAATGCGTGCGCGGGTGCTAAAAAGAGCAGCATCGGCATGCTTAGCACGTCGTTTGGTAGAAATCCACGTGCGCGTTCTGCAAAAAGCACCATTTGCATGCACATCTTGTGGTTTTGCAGAAAACTTCATCCGCGTCTACCAAAAGATGCATGTGCATGCTTAAAACGCGTTTTCGCACAAATGCGTGCGCGGGTGCTAAAAAGAGCAGCATCGGCATGCTTAGCACGTCGTTTGGTAGAAATCCACGTGCGCGTTCTTCCAAAAGCACCATTTGCATGCACATCTTGTAGTTTTGCAGAAAACTTCATCCGCGTCTACCAAAAGATGCATGTGCATGCTTAAAACGCGTTTTCGCACAAATCCGTGCGCGGGTGCTAAAAAGAGTAGCATCGGCAAGCTTAGCACGTCGTTTGGTAGAAATCCACGTGCGCGTTCTGCAAAAAGCACCATTTGCATGCACATCTTGTGGTTTTGCAGAAAACTTCATCCGCGTCTACCAAAAGATGCATGTGCATGCTTAAAACGCGTTTTCGCACAAATGCGTGCGCGGGTGCTAAAAAGAGCAGCATCGGCATGCTTAGCACGTCGTTTTGTAGAAATCCACGTGCGCGTTCTGCAAAAAGCACCATTTGCATGCACATCTTGTGGTTTTGCAGAAAACTTCATCCGCGTCTACCAAAAGATGCATGTGCATGCTTAAAACGCGTTTTCGCACAAATGCGTGCGCGGGTGCTAAAAAGAGCAGCATCGGCATGCTTAGCACGTCGTTTGGTAGAAATCCACGTGCGCGTTCTGCAAAAAGCACCATTTGCATGCACATCTTGTGGTTTTGCAGAAAACTTCATCCGCGTCTACCAAAAGATGCATGTGCATGCTTAAAACGCGTTTTCGCACAAATGCGTGCGCGGGTGCTAAAAAGAGCAGCATCGGCATGCTTAGCACGTCGTTTGGTAGAAATCCACGTGCGCGTTCTGCCAAAAGCACCATTTGCATGCACATCTTGTGGTTTTGCAGAAAACTTCATCCGCGTCTACCAAAATATGCATGTGCATGTTTAAAACGCGTTTTCGCACAAATCCGTGCGCGGGTGCTAAAAAGAGCAGCATCGGCATGCTTAGCACGTCGTTTGGTAGAAATCCACGTGCGCGTTCTGCCAAAAGGCACCATTTGCATGCACATCTTGTGGTTTTGCAGAAACTTCATCCGCGTCTACCAAAAGATGCATGTGCATGCTTAAAACGCGTTTTCGCACAAATGCGTGCGCGGGTGCTAAAAAGAGCAGCATCGGCATGCTTAGCACGTCGTTTGGTAGAAATCCACGTGCGCGTTCTGCCAAAAGCACCATTTGCATGCACATCTTGTGGTTTTAAAGAAAACTTCATCCGCGTCTACCAAAAGATGCATGTGCATGCTTAAAACGCGTTTTCGCACAAATCCGTGCGCGGGTGCTAAAAAGAGCAGCATCGGCATGCTTAGCACGTCGTTTGGTAGAAATCCACGTGCGCGTTCTGCAAAAAGCACCATTTGCATGCACATCTTGTGGTTTTGCAGAAAACTTCATCCGCGTCTACCAAAAGATGCATGTGCATGCTTAAAACGCGTTTTCGCACAAATCCGTGCGCGGGTGCTAAAAAGAGCAGCATCGGCAAGCTTAGCACGTCGTTTGGTAGAAATCCACGTGCGCGTTCTGCAAAAAGCACCATTTGCATGCACATCTTGTGGTTTTGCAGAAAACTTCATCCGCGTCTACCAAAAGATGCATGTGCATGCTTAAAACGCGTTTTCGCACAAATGCGTGCGCGGGTGCTAAAAAGAGCAGCATCGGCATGCTTAGCACGTCGTTTGGTAGAAATCCACGTGCGCGTTCTGCCAAAAGCACCATTTGCATGCACATCTTGTGGTTTTGCAGAAAACTTCATCCGCGTCTACCAAAAGATGCATGTGCATGCTTAAAACGCGTTTTCGCACAAATGCGTGCGCGGGTGCTAAAAAGAGCAGCATCGGCATGCTTAGCACGTCGTTTGGTAGAAATCCACGTGCGCGTTCTGCCAAAAGCACCATTTGCATGCACATCTTGTGGTTTTGCAGAAAACTTCATCCGCGTCTACCAAAAGATGCATGTGCATGCTTAAAACGCGTTTTCGCACAAATCCGTGCGCGGGTGCTAAAAAGAGCAGCATCGGCAAGCTTAGCACGTCGTTTGGTAGAAATCCACGTGCGCGTTCTGCAAAAAGCACCATTTGCATGCACATCTTGTGGTTTTGCAGAAAACTTCATCCGCGTCTACCAAAAGATGCATGTGCATGCTTAAAACGCGTTTTCGCACAAATGCGTGCGCGGGTGCTAAAAAGAGCAGCATCGGCATGCTTAGCACGTCGTTTGGTAGAAATCCACGTGCGCGTTCTGCAAAAAGCACCATTTGCATGCACATCTTGTGGTTTTGCAGAAAACTTCATCCGCGTCTACCAAAAGATGCATGTGCATGCTTAAAACGCGTTTTCGCACAAATCCGTGCGCGGGTGCTAAAAAGAGCAGCATCGGCAAGCTTAGCACGTCGTTTGGTAGAAATCCACGTGCGCGTTCTGCAAAAAGCACCATTTGCATGCACATCTTGTGGTTTTGCAGAAAACTTCATCCGCGTCTACCAAAAGATGCATGTGCATGCTTAAAACGCGTTTTCGCACAAATGCGTGCGCGGGTGCTAAAAAGAGCAGCATCGGCATGCTTAGCACGTCGTTTGGTAGAAATCCACGTGCGCGTTCTGCAAAAAGCACCATTTGCATGCACATCTTGTGGTTTTGCAGAAAACTTCATCCGCGTCTACCAAAAGATGCATGTGCATGCTTAAAACGCGTTTTCGCACAAATGCGTGCGCGGGTGCTAAAAAGAGCAGCATCGGCATGCTTAGCACGTCGTTTGGTAGAAATCCACGTGCGCGTTCCGCAAAAAGCACCATTTGCATGCACATCTTGTGGTTTTGCAGAAAACTTCATCCGCGTCTACCAAAAGATGCATGTGCATGCTTAAAACGCGTTTTCGCACAAATGCTTGCGCGGGTGCTAAAAAGAGCAGCATCGGCATGCTTAGCACGTCGTTTGGTAGAAATCCACGTCCGCGTTCTGCAAAAAGCACCATTTGCATGCACATCTTGTGGTTTTGCAGAAAACTTCATCCGCGTCTACCAAAAGATGCATGTGCATGCTTAAAACGCGTTTTCGCACAAATGCGTGCGCGGGTGCTAAAAATAGCAGCATCGGCATGCTTAGCACGTCGTTTGGTAGAAATCCACGTGCGCGTTCTGCAAAAAGCACCATTTGCATGCACATCTTGTGGTTTTGCAGAAAACTTCATCCGCGTCTACCAAAAGATGCATGTGCATGCTTAAAACGCGTTTTCGCACAAATGCGTGCGCGGGTGCTAAAAAGAGCAGCATCGGCATGCTCAGCACGTCGTTTGGTAGAAATCCACGTGCGCGTTCTGCCAAAAGCACCATTTGCATGCACATCTTGTGGTTTTGCAGAAAACTTCATCCGCGTCTACCAAAAGATGCATGTGCATGCTTAAAACGCGTTTTCGCACAAATCCGTGCGCGGGTGCTAAAAAGAGCAGCATCGGCAAGCTTAGCACGTCGTTTGGTAGAAATCCACGTGCGCGTTCTGCAAAAAGCACCATTTGCATGCACATCTTGTGGTTTTGCAGAAAACTTCATCCGCGTCTACCAAAAGATGCATGTGCATGCTTAAAACGCGTTTTCGCACAAATGCGTGCGCGGGTGCTAAAAAGAGCAGCATCGGCATGCTTAGCACGTCGTTTGGTAGAAATCCACGTGCGCGTTCTGCAAAAAGCACCATTTGCATGCACATCTTGTGGTTTTGCAGAAAACTTCATCCGCGTCTACCAAAAGATGCATGTGCATGCTTAAAACGCGTTTTCGCACAAATGCGTGCGCGGGTGCTAAAAAGAGCAGCATCGGCATGCTTAGCACGTCGTTTGGTAGAAATCCACGTGCGCGTTCTGCAAAAAGCACCATTTGCATGCACATCTTGTGGTTTTGCAGAAAACTTCATCCGCGTCTACCAAAAGATGCATGTGCATGCTTAAAACGCGTTTTCGCACAAATGCGTGCGCGGGTGCTAAAAAGAGCAGCATCGGCATGCTTAGCACGTCGTTTGGTAGAAATCCACGTGCGCGTTCTGCTAAAAGCACCATTTGCATGCACATCTTGTGGTTTTGCAGAAAACTTCATCCGCGTCTACCAAAATATGCATGTGCATGTTTAAAACGCGTTTTCGCACAAATCCGTGCGCGGGTGCTAAAAAGAGCAGCATCGGCATGCTTAGCACGTCGTTTGGTAGAAATCCACGTGCGCGTTCTGCCAAAAGCACCATTTGCATGCACATCTTGTGGTTTTGCAGAAAACTTCATCCGCGTCTACCAAAAGATGCATGTGCATGCTTAAAACGCGTTTTCGCACAAATGCGTGCGCGGGTGCTAAAAAGAGCAGCATCGGCATGCTTAGCACGTCGTTTGGTAGAAATCCACGTGCGCGTTCTGCCAAAAGCACCATTTGCATGCACATCTTGTGGTTTTAAAGAAAACTTCATCCGCGTCTACCAAAAGATGCATGTGCATGCTTAAAACGCGTTTTCGCACATATCCGTGCGCGGGTGCTAAAAAGAGCAGCATCGGCATGCTTAGCACGTCGTTTGGTAGAAATCCACGTGCGCGTTCTGCAAAAAGCACCATTTGCATGCACATCTTGTGGTTTTGCAGAAAACTTCATCCGCGTCTACCAAAAGATGCATGTGCATGCTTAAAACGCGTTTACGCACAAATGCGTGCGCGGGTGCTAAAAAGAGCAGCATCGGCATGCTTAGCACGTCGTTTGGTAGAAATCCACGTGCGCGTTCTGCCAAAAGCACCATTTGCATGCACATCTTGTGGTTTTGCAGAAAACTTCATCCGCGTCTACCAAAAGATGCATGTGCATGCTTAAAACGCGTTTTCGCACAAATCCGTGCGCGGGTGCTAAAAAGAGCAGCATCGGCAAGCTTAGCACGTCGTTTGGTAGAAATCCACGTGCGCGTTCTGCAAAAAGCACCATTTGCATGCACATCTTGTGGTTTTGCAGAAAACTTCATCCGCGTCTACCAAAAGATGCATGTGCATGCTTAAAACGCGTTTTCGCACAAATGCGTGCGCGGGTGCTAAAAAGAGCAGCATCGGCATGCTTAGCACGTCGTTTGGTAGAAATCCACGTGCGCGTTCTGCAAAAAGCACCATTTGCATGCACATCTTGTGGTTTTGCAGAAAACTTCATCCGCGTCTACCAAAAGATGCATGTGCATGCTTAAAACGCGTTTTCGCACAAATGCGTGCGCGGGTGCTAAAAAGAGCAGCATCGGCATGCTTAGCACGTCGTTTGGTAGAAATCCACGTGCGCGTTCCGCAAAAAGCACCATTTGCATGCACATCTTGTGGTTTTGCAGAAAACTTCATCCGCGTCTACCAAAAGATGCATGTGCATGCTTAAAACGCGTTTTCGCACAAATGCGTGCGCGGGTGCTAAAAATAGCAGCATCGGCATGCTTAGCACGTCGTTTGGTAGAAATCCACGTGCGCGTTCTGCAAAAAGCACCATTTGCATGCACATCTTGTGGTTTGGAGAAAACTTCATCCGCGTCTACCAAAAGATGCATGTGCATGCTTAAAACGCGTTTTCGCACAAATGCTTGCGCGGGTGCTAAAAAGAGCAGCATCGGCATGCTTAGCACGTCGTTTGGTAGAAATCCACGTCCGCGTTCTGCAAAAAGCACCATTTGCATGCACATCTTGTGGTTTTGCAGAAAACTTCATCCGCGTCTACCAAAAGATGCATGTGCATGCTTAAAACGCGTTTTCGCACAAATGCGTGCGCGGGTGCTAAAAATAGCAGCATCGGCATGCTTAGCACGTCGTTTGGTAGAAATCCACGTGCGCGTTCTGCAAAAAGCACCATTTGCATGCACATCTTGTGGTTTTGCAGAAAACTTCATCCGCGTCTACCAAAAGATGCATGTGCATGCTTAAAACGCGTTTTCGCACAAATGCGTGCGCGGGTGCTAAAAAGAGCAGCATCGGCATGCTCAGCACGTCGTTTGGTAGAAATCCACGTGCGCGTTCTGCCAAAAGCACCATTTGCATGCACATCTTGTGGTTTTGCAGAAAACTTCATCCGCGTCTACCAAAAGATGCATGTGCATGCTTAAAACGCGTTTTCGCACAAATGCGTGCGCGGGTGCTAAAAAGAGCAGCATCGGCATGCTTAGCACGTCGTTTGGTAGAAATCCACGTGCGCGTTCTGCCAAAAGCACCATTTGCATGCACATCTTGTGGTTTTGCAGAAAACTTCATCCACGTCTACCAAAATATGCATGTGCATGCTTAAAACGCGTTTTCGCACAAATGCGTGCGCGGGTGCTAAAAAGAGCAGCATCGGCATGCTTAGCACGTCGTTTGGTAGAAATCCACGTGCGCGTTCTGCAAAAAGCACCATTTGCATGCACATCTTGTGGTTTTGCAGAAAACTTCATCCGCGTCTACCAAAAGATGCATGTGCATGCTTAAAACGCGTTTTCGCACAAATGCGTGCGCGGGTGCTAAAAAGAGCAGCATCGGCATGCTTAGCACGTCGTTTGGTAGAAATCCACGTGCGCGTTCTGCCAAAAGCACCATTTGCATGCACATCTTGTGGTTTTGCAGAAAACTTCATCCGCGTCTACCAAAAGATGCATGTGCATGCTTAAAACGCGTTTTCGCACAAATGCGTGCGCGGGTGCTAAAAAGAGCAGCATCGGCATGCTTAGCACGTCGTTTGGTAGAAATCCACGTGCGCGTTCTGCAAAAAGCACCATTTGCATGCACATCTTGTGGTTTTGCAGAAAACTTCATCCGCGTCTACCAAAAGATGCATGTGCATGCTTAAAACGCGTTTTCGCACAAATGCGTGCGCGGGTGCTAAAAAGAGCAGCATCGGCATGCTTAGCACGTCGTTTGGTAGAAATCCACGTGCGCGTTCTGCCAAAAGCACCATTTGCATGCACATCTTGTGGTTTTGCAGAAAACTTCATCCGCGTCTACCAAAAGATGCATGTGCATGTTTAAAACGCGTTTTCGCACAAATCCGTGCGCGGGTGCTAAAAAGAGCAGCATCGGCATGCTTAGCACGTCGTTTGGTAGAAATCCACGTGCGCGTTCTGCCAAAAGCACCATTTGCATGCACATCTTGTGGTTTTGCAGAAAACTTCATCCGCGTCGACCAAAAGATGCATGTGCATGCTTAAAACGCGTTTTCGCACAAATCCGTGCGCGGGTGCTAAAAAGAGCAGCATCGGCATGCTTAGCACGTCGTTTGGTAGAAATCCACGTGCGCGTTCTGCAAAAAGCACCATTTGCATGCACATCTTGTGGTTTTGCAGAAAACTTCATCCGCGTCTACCAAAAGATGCATGTGCATGCTTAAAACGCGTTTTCGCACAAATGCGTGCGCGGGTGCTAAAAAGAGCAGCATCGGCATGCTTAGCACGTCGTTTGGTAGAAATCCACGTGCGCGTTCTTCCAAAAGCACCATTTGCATGCACATCTTGTGGTTTTGCAGAAAACTTCATCCGCGTCTACCAAAAGATGCATGTGCATGCTTAAAACGCGTTTTCGCACAAATGCGTGCGCGGGTGCTAAAAAGAGCAGCATCGGCATGCTTAGCACGTCGTTTGGTAGAAATCCACGTGCGCGTTCTGCAAAAAGCACCATTTGCATGCACATCTTGTGGTTTTGCAGAAAACTTCATCCGCGTCTACCAAAAGATGGATGTGCATGCTTAAAACGCGTTTTCGCACAAATGCGTGCGCGGGTGCTAAAAAGAGCAGCATCGGCATGCTTAGCACGTCGTTTCGTAGAAATCCACGTGCGCGTTCTGCCAAAAGCACCATTTGCATGCACATCTTGTGGTTTTGCAGAAAACTTCATCCGCGTCTACCAAAAGATGCATGTGCATGCTTAAAACGCGTTTTCGCACAAATGCGTGCGCGGGTGCTAAAAAGAGCAGCATCGGCATGCTTAGCACGTCGTTTGGTAGAAATCCACGTGCGCGTTCTGCCAAAAGCACCATTTGCATGCACATCTTGTAGTTTTGCAGAAAACTTCATCCGCGTCTACCAAAAGATGCATGTGCATGCTTAAAACGCGTTTTCGCACAAATCCGTGCGCGGGTGCTAAAAAGAGAAGCATCGGCAAGCTTAGCACGTCGTTTGGTAGAAATCCACGTGCGCGTTCTGCAAAAAGCACCATTTGCATGCACATCTTGTGGTTTTGCAGAAAACTTCATCCGCGTCTACCAAAAGATGCATGTGCATGCTTAAAACGCGTTTTCGCACAAATGCGTGCGCGGGTGCTAAAAAGAGCAGCATCGGCATGCTTAGCACGTCGTTTGGTAGAAATCCACGTGCGCGTTCTGCAAAAAGCACCATTTGCATGCACATCTTGTGGTTTTGCAGAAAACTTCATCCGCGTCTACCAAAAGATGCATGTGCATGCTTAAAACGCGTTTTCGCACAAATGCGTGCGCGGGTGCTAAAAAGAGCAGCATCGGCATGCTTAGCACGTCGTTTGGTAGAAATCCACGTGCGCGTTCTGCCAAAAGCACCATTTGCATGCACATCTTGTAGTTTTGCAGAAAACTTCATCCGCGTCTACCAAAAGATGCATGTGCATGCTTAAAACGCGTTTTCGCACAAATCCGTGCGCGGGTGCTAAAAAGAGTAGCATCGGCAAGCTTAGCACGTCGTTTGGTAGAAATCCACGTGCGCGTTCTGCAAAAAGCACCATTTGCATGCACATCTTGTGGTTTTGCAGAAAACTTCATCCGCGTCTACCAAAAGATGCATGTGCATGCTTAAAACGCGTTTTCGCACAAATGCGTGCGCGGGTGCTAAAAAGAGCAGCATCGGCATGCTTAGCACGTCGTTTGGTAGAAATCCACGTGCGCGTTCTGCAAAAAGCACCATTTGCATGCACATCTTGTGGTTTTGCAGAAAACTTCATCCGCGTCTACCAAAAGATGCATGTGCATGCTTAAAACGCGTTTTCGCACAAATGCGTGCGCGGGTGCTAAAAAGAGCAGCATCGGCATGCTTAGCACGTCGTTTGGTAGAAATCCACGTGCGCGTTCTGCAAAAAGCACCATTTGCATGCACATCTTGTGGTTTTGCAGAAAACTTCATCCGCGTCTACCAAAAGATGCATGTGCATGCTTAAAACGCGTTTTCGCACAAATGCGTGCGCGGGTGCTAAAAAGAGCAGCATCGGCATGCTTAGCACGTCGTTTGGTAGAAATCCACGTGCGCGTTCTGCCAAAAGCACCATTTGCATGCACATCTTGTGGTTTTGCAGAAAACTTCATCCGCGTCTACCAAAATATGCATGTGCATGTTTAAAACGCGTTTTCGCACAAATCCGTGCGCGGGTGCTAAAAAGAGCAGCATCGGCATGCTTAGCACGTCGTTTGGTAGAAATCCACGTGCGCGTTCTGCCAAAAGCACCATTTGCATGCACATCTTGTGGTTTTGCAGAAAACTTCATCCGCGTCTACCAAAAGATGCATGTGCATGCTTAAAACGCGTTTTCGCACAAATGCGTGCGCGGGTGCTAAAAAGAGCAGCATCGGCATGCTTAGCACGTCGTTTGGTAGAAATCCACGTGCGCGTTCTGCCAAAAGCACCATTTGCATGCACATCTTGTGGTTTTAAAGAAAACTTCATCCGCGTCTACCAAAAGATGCATGTGCATGCTTAAAACGCGTTTTCGCACAAATCCGTGCGCGGGTGCTAAAAAGAGCAGCATCGGCATGCTTAGCACGTCGTTTGGTAGAAATCCACGTGCGCGTTCTGCAAAAAGCACCATTTGCATGCACATCTTGTGGTTTTGCAGAAAACTTCATCCGCGTCTACCAAAAGATGCATGTGCATGCTTAAAACGCGTTTTCGCACAAATGCGTGCGCGGGTGCTAAAAAGAGCAGCATCGGCATGCTTAGCACGTCGTTTGGTAGAAATCCACGTGCGCGTTCTGCCAAAAGCACCATTTGCATGCACATCTTGTGGTTTTGCAGAAAACTTCATCCGCGTCTACCAAAAGATGCATGTGCATGCTTAAAACGCGTTTTCGCACAAATCCGTGCGCGGGTGCTAAAAAGAGCAGCATCGGCAAGCTTAGCACGTCGTTTGGTGGAAATCCACGTGCGCGTTCTGCAAAAAGCACCATTTGCATGCACATCTTGTGGTTTTGCAGAAAACTTCATCCGCGTCTACCAAAAGATGCATGTGCATGCTTAAAACGCGTTTTCGCACAAATGCGTGCGCGGGTGCTAAAAAGAGCAGCATCGGCATGCTTAGCACGTCGTTTGGTAGAAATCCACGTGCGCGTTCTGCAAAAAGCACCATTTGCATGCACATCTTGTGGTTTTGCAGAAAACTTCATCCGCGTCTACCAAAAGATGCATGTGCATGCTTAAAACGCGTTTTCGCACAAATGCGTGCGCGGGTGCTAAAAAGAGCAGCATCGGCATGCTTAGCACGTCGTTTGGTAGAAATCCACGTGCGCGTTCCGCAAAAAGCACCATTTGCATGCACATCTTGTGGTTTTGCAGAAAACTTCATCCGCGTCTACCAAAAGATGCATGTGCATGCTTAAAACGCGTTTTCGCACAAATGCGTGCGCGGGTGCTAAAAAGAGCAGCATCGGCAAGCTTAGCACGTCGTTTGGTAGAAATCCACGTGCGCGTTCTGCAAAAAGCACCATTTGCATGCAAATCTTGTGGTTTTGCAGAAAACTTCATCCGCGTCTACCAAAAGATGCATGTGCATGCTTAAAACGCGTTTTCGCACAAATGCGTGCGCGGGTGCTAAAAAGAGCAGCATCGGCATGCTTAGCACGTCGTTTGGTAGAAATCCACGTGCGCGTTCTGCAAAAAGCACCATTTGCATGCACATCTTGTGGTTTTGCAGAAAACTTCATCCGCGTCTACCAAAAGATGCATGTGCATGCTTAAAACGCGTTTTCGCACAAATGCGTGCGCGGGTGCTAAAAAGAGCAGCATCGGCATGCTTAGCACGTCGTTTGGTAGAAATCCACGTGCGCGTTCTGCAAAAAGCACCATTTGCATGCACATCTTGTGGTTTTGCAGAAAACTTCATCCGCGTCTACCAAAAGATGCATGTGCATGCTTAAAACGCGTTTTCGCACAAATGCGTGCGCGGGTGCTAAAAAGAGCAGCATCGGCATGCTTAGCACGTCGTTTGGTAGAAATCCACGTGCGCGTTCTGCCAAAAGCACCATTTGCATGCACATCTTGTGGTTTTGCAGAAAACTTCATCCGCGTCTACCAAAATATGCATGTGCATGTTTAAAACGCGTTTTCGCACAAATCCGTGCGCGGGTGCTAAAAAGAGCAGCATCGGCATGCTTAGCACGTCGTTTGGTAGAAATCCACGTGCGCGTTCTGCCAAAAGCACCATTTGCATGCACATCTTGTGGTTTTGCAGAAAACTTCATCCGCGTCTACCAAAAGATGCATGTGCATGCTTAAAACGCGTTTTCGCACAAATGCGTGCGCGGGTGCTAAAAAGAGCAGCATCGGCATGCTTAGCACGTCGTTTGGTAGAAATCCACGTGCGCGTTCTGCCAAAAGCACCATTTGCATGCACATCTTGTGGTTTTAAAGAAAACTTCATCCGCGTCTACCAAAAGATGCATGTGCATGCTTAAAACGCGTTTTCGCACAAATCCGTGCGCGGGTGCTAAAAAGAGCAGCATCGGCATGCTTAGCACGTCGTTTGGTAGAAATCCACGTGCGCGTTCTGCAAAAAGCACCATTTGCATGCACATCTTGTGGTTTTGCAGAAAACTTCATCCGCGTCTACCAAAAGATGCATGTGCATGCTTAAAACGCGTTTTCGCACAAATGCGTGCGCGGGTGCTAAAAAGAGCAGCATCGGCATGCTTAGCACGTCGTTTGGTAGAAATCCACGTGCGCGTTCTGCCAAAAGCACCATTTGCATGCACATCTTGTGGTTTTGCAGAAAACTTCATCCGCGTCTACCAAAAGATGCATGTGCATGCTTAAAACGCGTTTTCGCACAAATCCGTGCGCGGGTGCTAAAAAGAGCAGCATCGGCAAGCTTAGCACGTCGTTTGGTAGAAATCCACGTGCGCGTTCTGCAAAAAGCACCATTTGCATGCACATCTTGTGGTTTTGCAGAAAACTTCATCCGCGTCTACCAAAAGATGCATGTGCATGCTTAAAACGCGTTTTCGCACAAATGCGTGCGCGGGTGCTAAAAAGAGCAGCATCGGCATGCTTAGCACGTCGTTTGGTAGAAATCCACGTGCGCGTTCTGAAAAAGCACCATTTGCATGCACATCTTGTGGTTTTGCAGAAAACTTCATCCGCGTCTACCAAAAGATGCATGTGCATGCTTAAAACGCGTTTTCGCACAAATGCGTGCGCGGGTGCTAAAAAGAGCAGCATCGGCATGCTTAGCACGTCGTTTGGTAGAAATCCACGTGCGCGTTCCGCAAAAAGCACCATTTGCATGCACATCTTGTGGTTTTGCAGAAAACTTCATCCGCGTCTACCAAAAGATGCATGTGCATGCTTAAAACGCGTTTTCGCACAAATGCTTGCGCGGGTGCTAAAAAGAGCAGCATCGGCATGCTTAGCACGTCGTTTGGTAGAAATCCACGTCCGCGTTCTGCAAAAAGCACCATTTGCATGCACATCTTGTGGTTTTGCAGAAAACTTCATCCGCGTCTACCAAAAGATGCATGTGCATGCTTAAAACGCGTTTTCGCACAAATGCGTGCGCGGGTGCTAAAAATAGCAGCATCGGCATGCTTAGCACGTCGTTTGGTAGAAATCCACGTGCGCGTTCTGCAAAAAGCACCATTTGCATGCACATCTTGTGGTTTTGCAGAAAACTTCATCCGCGTCTACCAAAAGATGCATGTGCATGCTTAAAACGCGTTTTCGCACAAATGCGTGCGCGGGTGCTAAAAAGAGCAGCATCGGCATGCTCAGCACGTCGTTTGGTAGAAATCCACGTGCGCGTTCTGCCAAAAGCACCATTTGCATGCACATCTTGTGGTTTTGCAGAAAACTTCATCCGCGTCTACCAAAAGATGCATGTGCATGCTTAAAACGCGTTTTCGCACAAATCCGTGCGCGGGTGCTAAAAAGAGCAGCATCGGCAAGCTTAGCACGTCGTTTGGTAGAAATCCACGTGCGCGTTCTGCAAAAAGCACCATTTGCATGCACATCTTGTGGTTTTGCAGAAAACTTCATCCGCGTCTACCAAAAGATGCATGTGCATGCTTAAAACGCGTTTTCGCACAAATGCGTGCGCGGGTGCTAAAAAGAGCAGCATCGGCATGCTTAGCACGTCGTTTGGTAGAAATCCACGTGCGCGTTCTGCAAAAAGCACCATTTGCATGCACATCTTGTGGTTTTGCAGAAAACTTCATCCGCGTCTACCAAAAGATGCATGTGCATGCTTAAAACGCGTTTTCGCACAAATGCGTGCGCGGGTGCTAAAAAGAGCAGCATCGGCATGCTTAGCACGTCGTTTGGTAGAAATCCACGTGCGCGTTCTGCAAAAAGCACCATTTGCATGCACATCTTGTGGTTTTGCAGAAAACTTCATCCGCGTCTACCAAAAGATGCATGTGCATGCTTAAAACGCGTTTTCGCACAAATGCGTGCGCGGGTGCTAAAAAGAGCAGCATCGGCATGCTTAGCACGTCGTTTGGTAGAAATCCACGTGCGCGTTCTGCCAAAAGCACCATTTGCATGCACATCTTGTGGTTTTGCAGAAAACTTCATCCGCGTCTACCAAAATATGCATGTGCATGTTTAAAACGCGTTTTCGCACAAATCCGTGCGCGGGTGCTAAAAAGAGCAGCATCGGCATGCTTAGCACGTCGTTTGGTAGAAATCCACGTGCGCGTTCTGCCAAAAGCACCATTTGCATGCACATCTTGTGGTTTTGCAGAAAACTTCATCCGCGTCTACCAAAAGATGCATGTGCATGCTTAAAACGCGTTTTCGCACAAATGCGTGCGCGGGTGCTAAAAAGAGCAGCATCGGCATGCTTAGCACGTCGTTTGGTAGAAATCCACGTGCGCGTTCTGCCAAAAGCACCATTTGCATGCACATCTTGTGGTTTTAAAGAAAACTTCATCCGCATCTACCAAAAGATGCATGTGCATGCTTAAAACGCGTTTTCGCACATATCCGTGCGCGGGTGCTAAAAAGAGCAGCATCGGCATGCTTAGCACGTCGTTTGGTAGAAATCCACGTGCGCGTTCTGCAAAAAGCACCATTTGCATGCACATCTTGTGGTTTTGCAGAAAACTTCATCCGCGTCTACCAAAAGATGCATGTGCATGCTTAAAACGCGTTTTCGCACAAATGCGTGCGCGGGTGCTAAAAAGAGCAGCATCGGCATGCTTAGCACGTCGTTTGGTAGAAATCCACGTGCGCGTTCTGCCAAAAGCACCATTTGCATGCACATCTTGTGGTTTTGCAGAAAACTTCATCCGCGTCTACCAAAAGATGCATGTGCATGCTTAAAACGCGTTTTCGCACAAATCCGTGCGCGGGTGCTAAAAAGAGCAGCATCGGCAAGCTTAGCACGTCGTTTGGTAGAAATCCACGTGCGCGTTCTGCAAAAAGCACCATTTGCATGCACATCTTGTGGTTTTGCAGAAAACTTCATCCGCGTCTACCAAAAGATGCATGTGCATGCTTAAAACGCGTTTTCGCACAAATGCGTGCGCGGGTGCTAAAAAGAGCAGCATCGGCATGCTTAGCACGTCGTTTGGTAGAAATCCACGTGCGCGTTCTGCAAAAAGCACCATTTGCATGCACATCTTGTGGTTTTGCAGAAAACTTCATCCGCGTCTACCAAAAGATGCATGTGCATGCTTAAAACGCGTTTTCGCACAAATGCGTGCGCGGGTGCTAAAAAGAGCAGCATCGGCATGCTTAGCACGTCGTTTGGTAGAAATCCACGTGCGCGTTCCGCAAAAAGCACCATTTGCATGCACATCTTGTGGTTTTGCAGAAAACTTCATCCGCGTCTACCAAAAGATGCATGTGCATGCTTAAAACGCGTTTTCGCACAAATGCGTGCGCGGGTGCTAAAAATAGCAGCATCGGCATGCTTAGCACGTCGTTTGGTAGAAATCCACGTGCGCGTTCTGCAAAAAGCACCATTTGCATGCACATCTTGTGGTTTGGAGAAAACTTCATCCGCGTCTACCAAAAGATGCATGTGCATGCTTAAAACGCGTTTTCGCACAAATGCTTGCGCGGGTGCTAAAAAGAGCAGCATCGGCATGCTTAGCACGTCGTTTGGTAGAAATCCACGTCCGCGTTCTGCAAAAAGCACCATTTGCATGCACATCTTGTGGTTTTGCAGAAAACTTCATCCGCGTCTACCAAAAGATGCATGTGCATGCTTAAAACGCGTTTTCGCACAAATGCGTGCGCGGGTGCTAAAAATAGCAGCATCGGCATGCTTAGCACGTCGTTTGGTAGAAATCCACGTGCGCGTTCTGCAAAAAGCACCATTTGCATGCACATCTTGTGGTTTTGCAGAAAACTTCATCCGCGTCTACCAAAAGATGCATGTGCATGCTTAAAACGCGTTTTCGCACAAATGCGTGCGCGGGTGCTAAAAAGAGCAGCATCGGCATGCTCAGCACGTCGTTTGGTAGAAATCCACGTGCGCGTTCTGCCAAAAGCACCATTTGCATGCACATCTTGTGGTTTTGCAGAAAACTTCATCCGCGTCTACCAAAAGATGCATGTGCATGCTTAAAACGCGTTTTCGCACAAATGCGTGCGCGGGTGCTAAAAAGAGCAGCATCGGCATGCTTAGCACGTCGTTTGGTAGAAATCCACGTGCGCGTTCTGCCAAAAGCACCATTTGCATGCACATCTTGTGGTTTTGCAGAAAACTTCATCCGCGTCTACCAAAATATGCATGTGCATGCTTAAAACGCGTTTTCGCACAAATGCGTGCGCGGGTGCTAAAAAGAGCAGCATCGGCATGCTTAGCACGTCGTTTGGTAGAAATCCACGTGCGCGTTCTGCAAAAAGCACCATTTGCATGCACATCTTGTGGTTTTGCAGAAAACTTCATCCGCGTCTACCAAAAGATGCATGTGCATGCTTAAAACGCGTTTTCGCACAAATGCGTGCGCGGGTGCTAAAAAGAGCAGCATCGGCATGCTTAGCACGTCGTTTGGTAGAAATCCACGTGCGCGTTCTGCCAAAAGCACCATTTGCATGCACATCTTGTGGTTTTGCAGAAAACTTCATCCGCGTCTACCAAAAGATGCATGTGCATGCTTAAAACGCGTTTTCGCACAAATGCGTGCGCGGGTGCTAAAAAGAGCAGCATCGGCATGCTTAGCACGTCGTTTGGTAGAAATCCACGTGCGCGTTCTGCAAAAAGCACCATTTGCATGCACATCTTGTGGTTTTGCAGAAAACTTCATCCGCGTCTACCAAAAGATGCATGTGCATGCTTAAAACGCGTTTTCGCACAAATGCGTGCGCGGGTGCTAAAAAGAGCAGCATCGGCATGCTTAGCACGTCGTTTGGTAGAAATCCACGTGCGCGTTCTGCCAAAAGCACCATTTGCATGCACATCTTGTGGTTTTGCAGAAAACTTCATCCGCGTCTACCAAAAGATGCATGTGCATGTTTAAAACGCGTTTTCGCACAAATCCGTGCGCGGGTGCTAAAAAGAGCAGCATCGGCATGCTTAGCACGTCGTTTGGTAGAAATCCACGTGCGCGTTCTGCCAAAAGCACCATTTGCATGCACATCTTGTGGTTTTGCAGAAAACTTCATCCGCGTCGACCAAAAGATGCATGTGCATGCTTAAAACGCGTTTTCGCACAAATCCGTGCGCGGGTGCTAAAAAGAGCAGCATCGGCATGCTTAGCACGTCGTTTGGTAGAAATCCACGTGCGCGTTCTGCAAAAAGCACCATTTGCATGCACATCTTGTGGTTTTGCAGAAAACTTCATCCGCGTCTACCAAAAGATGCATGTGCATGCTTAAAACGCGTTTTCGCACAAATGCGTGCGCGGGTGCTAAAAAGAGCAGCATCGGCATGCTTAGCACGTCGTTTGGTAGAAATCCACGTGCGCGTTCTTCCAAAAGCACCATTTGCATGCACATCTTGTGGTTTTGCAGAAAACTTCATCCGCGTCTACCAAAAGATGCATGTGCATGCTTAAAACGCGTTTTCGCACAAATGCGTGCGCGGGTGCTAAAAAGAGCAGCATCGGCATGCTTAGCACGTCGTTTGGTAGAAATCCACGTGCGCGTTCTGCAAAAAGCACCATTTGCATGCACATCTTGTGGTTTTGCAGAAAACTTCATCCGCGTCTACCAAAAGATGGATGTGCATGCTTAAAACGCGTTTTCGCACAAATGCGTGCGCGGGTGCTAAAAAGAGCAGCATCGGCATGCTTAGCACGTCGTTTCGTAGAAATCCACGTGCGCGTTCTGCCAAAAGCACCATTTGCATGCACATCTTGTGGTTTTGCAGAAAACTTCATCCGCGTCTACCAAAAGATGCATGTGCATGCTTAAAACGCGTTTTCGCACAAATCCGTGCGCGGGTGCTAAAAAGAGCAGCATCGGCATGCTTAGCACGTCGTTTGGTAGAAATCCACGTGCGCGTTCTGCAAAAAGCACCATTTGCATGCACATCTTGTGGTTTTGCAGAAAACTTCATCCGCGTCTACCAAAAGATGCATGTGCATGCTTAAAACGCGTTTTCGCACAAATGCGTGCGCGGGTGCTAAAAAGAGCAGCATCGGCATGCTTAGCACGTCGTTTGGTAGAAATCCACGTGCGCGCTCTGCCAAAAGCACCATTTGCATGCACATCTTGTGGTTTTGCAGAAAACTTCATCCGCGTCTACCAAAAGATGCATGTGCATGCTTAAAACGCGTTTTCGCACAAATCCGTGCGCGGGTGCTAAAAAGAGCAGTATCGGCAAGCTTAGCACGTCGTTTGGTAGAAATCCACGTGCGCGTTCTGCAAAAAGCACCATTTGCATGCACATCTTGTGGTTTTGCAGAAAACTTCATCCGCGTCTACCAAAAGATGCATGTGCATGCTTAAAACGCGTTTTCGCACAAATGCGTGCGCGGGTGCTAAAAAGAGCAGCATCGGCATGCTTAGCACGTCGTTTGGTAGAAATCCACGTGCGCGTTCTGCCAAAAGCAAAATTTGCATGCACATCTTGTGGTTTTGCAGAAAACTTCATCCGCGTCTACCAAAAGATGCATGTGCATGCTTAAAACGCGTTTTCGCACAAATGCGTGCGCGGGTGCTAAAAAGAGCAGCATCGGCATGCTTAGCACGTCGTTTGGTAGAAATCCACGTGCGCGTTCTGCAAAAAGCACCATTTGCATGCACATCTTGTGGTTTTGCAGAAAACTTCATCCGCGTCTACCAAAAGATGCATGTGCATGCTTAAAACGCGTTTTCGCACAAATGCGTGCGCGGGTGCTAAAAAGAGCAGCATCGGCATGCTTAGCACGTCGTTTGGTAGAAATCCACGTGCGCGTTCTGCCAAAAGCACCATTTGCATGCACATCTTGTGGTTTTGCAGAAAACTTCATCCGCGTCTACCAAAAGATGCATGTGCATGCTTAAAACGCGTTTTCGCACAAATCCGTGCGCGGGTGCTAAAAAGAGCAGCATCGGCATGCTTAGCACGTCGTTTGGTAGAAATCCACGTGCGCGTTCTGCAAAAAGCACCATTTGCATGCACATCTTGTGGTTTTGCAGAAAACTTCATCCGCGTCTACCAAAAGATGCATGTGCATGCTTAAAACGCGTTTTCGCACAAATGCGTGCGCGGGTGCTAAAAAGAGCAGCATCGGCATGCTTAGCACGTCGTTTGGTAGAAATCCACGTGCGCGTTCTGCCAAAAGCACCATTTGCATGCACATCTTGTGGTTTTGCAGAAAACTTCATCCGCGTCTACCAAAAGATGCATGTGCATGCTTAAAACGCGTTTTCGCACAAATGCGTGCGCGGGTGCTAAAATGAGCAGCATCGGCATGCTTAGCACGTCGTTTGGTAGAAATCCACGTGCGCGTTCTGCCAAAAGCACCATTTGCATGCACATCTTGTGGTTTTGCAGAAAACTTCATCCGCGTCTACCAAAAGATGCATGTGCATGTTTAAAACGCGTTTTCGCACAAATCCGTGCGCGGGTGCTAAAAAGAGCAGCATCGGCATGCTTAGCACGTCGTTTGGTAGAAATCCACGTGCGCGTTCTGCAAAAAGCACCATTTGCATGCACATCTTGTGGTTTTGCAGAAAACTTCATCCGCGTCTACCAAAAGATGCATGTGCATGCTTAAAACGCGTTTTCGCACAAATGCGTGCGCGGGTGCTAAAAAGAGCAGCATCGGCATGCTTAGCACGTCGTTTGGTAGAAATCCACGTGCGCGTTCTGCCAAAAGCAAAATTTGCATGCACATCTTGTGGTTTTGCAGAAAACTTCATCCGCGTCTACCAAAAGATGCATGTGCATGCTTAAAACGCGTTTTCGCACAAATGCGTGCGCGGGTGCTAAAAAGAGCAGCATCGGCATGCTTAGCACGTCGTTTGGTAGAAATCCACGTGCGCGTTCTGCAAAAAGCACCATTTGCATGCACATCTTGTGGTTTTGCAGAAAACTTCATCCGCGTCTACCAAAAGATGCATGTGCATGCTTAAAACGCGTTTTCGCACAAATGCGTGCGCGGGTGCTAAAAAGAGCAGCATCGGCATGCTTAGCACGTCGTTTGGTAGAAATTCACGTGCGCGTTCTGCCAAAAGCAAAATTTGCATGCACATCTTGTGGTTTTGCAGAAAACTTCATCCGCGTCTACCAAAAGATGCATGTGCATGCTTAAAACGCGTTTTCGCACAAATGCGTGCGCGGGTGCTAAAAAGAGCAGCATCGGCATGCTTAGCACGTCGTTTGGTAGAAATCCACGTGCGCGTTCTGCAAAAAGCACCATTTGCATGCACATCTTGTGGTTTTGCAGAAAACTTCATCCGCGTCTACCAAAAGATGCATGTGCATGCTTAAAACGCGTTTTCGCACAAATGCGTGCGCGGGTGCTAAAAAGAGCAGCATCGGCATGCTTAGCACGTCGTTTGGTAGAAATCCACGTGCGCGTTCTGCCAAAAGCACCATTTGCATGCACATCTTGTGGTTTTGCAGAAAACTTCATCCGCGTCTACCAAAAGATGCATGTGCATGCTTAAAACGCGTTTTCGCACAAATCCGTGCGCGGGTGCTAAAAAGAGCAGCATCGGCATGCTTAGCACGTCGTTTGGTAGAAATCCACGTGCGCGTTCTGCAAAAAGCACCATTTGCATGCACATCTTGTGGTTTTGCAGAAAACTTCATCCGCGTCTACCAAAAGATGCATGTGCATGCTTAAAACGCGTTTTCGCACAAATGCGTGCGCGGGTGCTAAAAAGAGCAGCATCGGCATGCTTAGCACGTCGTTTGGTAGAAATCCACGTGCGCGTTCTGCCAAAAGCACCATTTGCATGCACATCTTGTGGTTTTGCAGAAAACTTCATCCGCGTCTACCAAAAGATGCATGTGCATGCTTAAAACGCGTTTTCGCACAAATGCGTGCGCGGGTGCTAAAATGAGCAGCATCGGCATGCTTAGCACGTCGTTTGGTAGAAATCCACGTGCGCGTTCTGCCAAAAGCACCATTTGCATGCACATCTTGTGGTTTTGCAGAAAACTTCATCCGCGTCTACCAAAAGATGCATGTGCATGTTTAAAACGCGTTTTCGCACAAATCCGTGCGCGGGTGCTAAAAAGAGCAGCATCGGCATGCTTAGCACGTCGTTTGGTAGAAATCCACGTGCGCGTTCTGCAAAAAGCACCATTTGCATGCACATCTTGTGGTTTTGCAGAAAACTTCATCCGCGTCTACCAAAAGATGCATGTGCATGCTTAAAACGCGTTTTCGCACAAATGCGTGCGCGGGTGCTAAAAAGAGCAGCATCGGCATGCTTAGCACGTCGTTTGGTAGAAATCCACGTGCGCGTTCTGCCAAAAGCACCATTTGCATGCACATCTTGTGGTTTTGCAGAAAACTTCATCCGCGTCTACCAAAAGATGCATGTGCATGCTTAAAACGCGTTTTCGCACAAATCCGTGCGCGGGTGCTAAAAAGAGCAGCATCGGCATGCTTAGCACGTCGTTTGGTAGAAATCCACGTGCGCGTTCTGCAAAAAGCACCATTTGCATGCACATCTTGTGGTTTTGCAGAAAACTTCATCCGCGTCTACCAAAAGATGCATGTGCATGCTTAAAACGCGTTTTCGCACAAATGCGTGCGCGGTTGCTAAAACGAGCAGCATCGGCATGCTTAGCACGTCGTTTGGTAGAAATCCACGTGCGCGTTCTGCCAAAAGCACCATTTGCATGCACATCTTGTGGTTTTGCAGAAAACTTCATCCGCGTCTAGCAAAAGATGCATGTGCATGCTTAAAACGCGTTTTCGCACAAATGCGTGCGCGGGTGCTAAAAAGAGCAGCATCGGCATGCTTAGCACGTCGTTTGGTAGAAATCCACGTGCGCGTTCTGCCAAAAGCAAAATTTGCATGCACATCTTGTGGTTTTGCAGAAAACTTCATCCGCATCTACCAAAAGATGCATGTGCATGCTTAAAACGCGTTTTCGCACAAATGCGTGCGCGGGTGCTAAAAAGAGCAGCATCGGCATGCTTAGCACGTCGTTTGGTAGAAATCCACGTGCGCGTTCTGCAAAAAGCACCATTTGCATGCACATCTTGTGGTTTTGCAGAAAACTTCATCCGCGTCTACCAAAAGATGCATGTGCATGCTTAAAACGCGTTTTCGCACAAATGCGTGCGCGGGTGCTAAAAAGAGCAGCATCGGCATGCTTAGCACGTCGTTTGGTAGAAATCCACGTGCGCGTTCTGCCAAAAGCAAAATTTGCATGCACATCTTGTGGTTTTGCAGAAAACTTCATCCGCGTCTACCAAAAGATGCATGTGCATGCTTAAAACGCGTTTTCGCACAAATGCGTGCGCGGGTGCTAAAAAGAGCAGCATCGGCATGCTTAGCACGTCGTTTGGTAGAAATCCACGTGCGCGTTCTGCAAAAAGCACCATTTGCATGCACATCTTGTGGTTTTGCAGAAAACTTCATCCGCGTCTACCAAAAGATGCATGTGCATGCTTAAAACGCGTTTTCGCACAAATGCGTGCGCGGGTGCTAAAAAGAGCAGCATCGGCATGCTTAGCACGTCGTTTGGTAGAAATCCACGTGCGCGCTCTGCCAAAAGCACCATTTGCATGCACATCTTGTGGTTTTGCAGAAAACTTCATCCGCGTCTACCAAAAGATGCATGTGCATGCTTAAAACGCGTTTTCGCACAAATCCGTGCGCGGGTGCTAAAAAGAGCAGCATCGGCATGCTTAGCACGTCGTTTGGTAGAAATCCACGTGCGCGTTCTGCAAAAAGCACCATTTGCATGCACATCTTGTGGTTTTGCAGAAAACTTCATCCGCGTCTACCAAAAGATGCATGTGCATGCTTAAAACGCGTTTTCGCACAAATGCGTGCGCGGGTGCTAAAAAGAGCAGCATCGGCATGCTTAGCACGTCGTTTGGTAGAAATCCACGTGCGCGTTCTGCCAAAAGCACCATTTGCATGCACATCTTGTGGTTTTGCAGAAAACTTCATCCGCGTCTACCAAAAGATGCATGTGCATGCTTAAAACGCGTTTTCGCACAAATGCGTGCGCGGGTGCTAAAATGAGCAGCATCGGCATGCTTAGCACGTCGTTTGGTAGAAATCCACGTGCGCGTTCTGCCAAAAGCACCATTTGCATGCACATCTTGTGGTTTTGCAGAAAACTTCATCCGCGTCTACCAAAAGATGCATGTGCATGTTTAAAACGCGTTTTCGCACAAATCCGTTCGCGGGTGCTAAAAAGAGCAGCATCGGCATGCTTAGCACGTCGTTTGGTAGAAATCCACGTGCGCGTTCTGCAAAAAGCACCATTTGCATGCACATCTTGTGGTTTTGCAGAAAACTTCATCCGCGTCTACCAAAAGATGCATGTGCATGCTTAAAACGCGTTTTCGCACAAATGCGTGCGCGGGTGCTAAAAAGAGCAGCATCGGCATGCTTAGCACGTCGTTTGGTAGAAATCCACGTGCGCGTTCTGCCAAAAGCACCATTTGCATGCACATCTTGTGGTTTTGCAGAAAACTTCATCCGCGTCTACCAAAAGATGCATGTGCATGCTTAAAACGCGTTTTCGCACAAATCCGTGCGCGGGTGCTAAAAAGAGCAGCATCGGCATGCTTAGCACGTCGTTTGGTAGAAATCCACGTGCGCGTTCTGCAAAAAGCACCATTTGCATGCACATCTTGTGGTTTTGCAGAAAACTTCATCCGCGTCTACCAAAAGATGCATGTGCATGCTTAAAACGCGTTTTCGCACAAATGCGTGCGCGGTTGCTAAAACGAGCAGCATCGGCATGCTTAGCACGTCGTTTGGTAGAAATCCACGTGCGCGTTCTGCCAAAAGCACCATTTGCATGCACATCTTGTGGTTTTGCAGAAAACTTCATCCGCGTCTAGCAAAAGATGCATGTGCATGCTTAAAACGCGTTTTCGCACAAATGCGTGCGCGGGTGCTAAAAAGAGCAGCATCGGCATGCTTAGCACGTCGTTTGGTAGAAATCCACGTGCGCGTTCTGCAAAAAGCACCATTTGCATGCACATCTTGTGGTTTTGCAGAAAACTTCATCCGCGTCTACCAAAAGATGCATGTGCATGCTTAAAACGCGTTTTCGCACAAATGCGTGCGCGGGTGCTAAAAAGAGGAGCATCGGCATGCTTAGCACGTCGTTTGGTAGAAATCCACGTGCGCGTTCTGCCAAAAGCACCATTTGCATGCACATCTTGTGGTTTTGCAGAAAACTTCATCCGCGTCTACCAAAAGATGCATGTGCATGTTTAAAACGCGTTTTCGCACAAATCCGTGCGCGGGTGCTAAAAAGAGCAGCATCGGCATGCTTAACACGTCGTTTGGTAGAAATCCACGTGCGCGTTCTGCAAAAAGCACCATTTGCATGCACATCTTGTGGTTTTGCAGAAAACTTCATCCGCGTCTACCAAAAGATGCATGTGCATGCTTAAAACGCGTTTTCGCACAAATGCGTGCGCGGGTGCTAAAAAGAGCAGCATCGGCATGCTTAGCACGTCGTTTGGTAGAAATCCACGTGCGCGTTCTGCCAAAAGCACCATTTGCATGCACATCTTGTGGTTTTGCAGAAAACTTCATCCGCGTCCACCAAAAGATGCATGTGCATGCTTAAAACGCGTTTTCGCACAAATCCGTGCGCGGGTGCTAAAAACAGCAGCATCGGCATGCTTAGCACGTCGTTTGGTAGAAATCCACGTGCGCGTTCTGCAAAAAGCACCATTTGCATGCACATCTTGTGGTTTTGCAGAAAACTTCATCCGCGTCTACCAAAAGATGCATGTGCATGCTTAAAACGCGTTTTCGCACAAATGCGTGCGCGGGTGCTAAAACGAGCAGCATCGGCATGCTTAGCACGTCGTTTGGTAGAAATCCACGTGCGCGTTCTGCCAAAAGCACCATTTGCATGCACATCTTGTGGTTTTGCAGAAAACTTCATCCGCGTCTACCAAAAGATGCATGTGCATGCTTAAAACGCGTTTTCGCACAAATGCGTGCGCGGGTGCTTAAAAGAGCAGCATCGGCATGCTTAGCACGTCGTTTGGTAGAAATCCACGTGCGCGTTCTGCAAAAAGCACCATTTGCATGCACATCTTGTGGTTTTGCAGAAAACTTCATCCGCGTCTACCAAAAGATGCATGTGCATGCTTAAAACGCGTTTTCGCACAAATGCGTGCGCGGGTGCTAAAAAGAGCAGCATCGGCATGCTTAGCATGTCGTTTGGTAGAAATCCACGTGCGCGTTCTGCAAAAAGCACCATTTGCATGCACATCTTGTGGTTTTGCAGAAAACTTCATCCGCGTCTACCAAAAGATGCATGTGCATGCTTAAAACGCGTTTTCGCACAAATGCGTGCGCGGGTGCTAAAAAGAGCAGCATCGGCATGCTTAGCACGTCGTTTGGTAGAAATCCACGTGCGCGTTCTGCAAAAAGCACCATTTGCATGCACATCTTGTGGTTTTGCAGAAAACTTCATCCGCGTCTACCAAAAGATGCATGTGCATGCTTAAAACGCGTTTTCGCACAAATGCGTGCGCGGGTGCTAAAAAGAGCAGCATCGGCATGCTTAGCACGTCGTTTGGTAGAAATCCACGTGCGCGTTCTGCCAAAAGCACCATTTGCATGCACATCTTGTAGTTTTGCAGAAAACTTCATCCGCGTCTACCAAAAGATGCATGTGCATGCTTAAAACGCGTTTTCGCACAAATCCGTGCGCGGGTGCTAAAAAGAGCAGCATCGGCAAGCTTAGCACGTCGTTTGGTAGAAATCCACGTGCGCGTTCTGCAAAAAGCACCATTTGCATGCACATCTTGTGGTTTTGCAGAAAACTTCATCCGCGTCTACCAAAAGATGCATGTGCATGCTTAAAACGCGTTTTCGCACAAATGCGTGCGCGGGTGCTAAAAAGAGCAGCATCGGCATGCTTAGCACGTCGTTTGGTAGAAATCCACGTGCGCGTTCTGCAAAAAGCACCATTTGCATGCACATCTTGTGGTTTTGCAGAAAACTTCATCCGCGTCTACCAAAAGATGCATGTGCATGCTTAAAACGCGTTTTCGCACAAATGCGTGCGCGGGTGCTAAAAAGAGCAGCATCGGCATGCTTAGCACGTCGTTTGGTAGAAATCCACGTGCGCGTTCTGCAAAAAGCACCATTTACATGCACATCTTGTGGTTTTGCAGAAAACTTCATCCGCGTCTACCAAAAGATGCATGTGCATGCTTAAAACGCGTTTTCGCACAAATGCGTGCGCGGGTGCTAAAAAGAGCAGCATCGGCATGCTTAGCACGTCGTTTGGTAGAAATCCACGTGCGCGTTCTGCCAAAAGCACCATTTGCATGCACATCTTGTAGTTTTGCAGAAAACTTCATCCGCGTCTACCAAAAGATGCATGTGCATGCTTAAAACGCGTTTTCGCACAAATCCGTGCGCGGGTGCTAAAAAGAGCAGCATCGGCAAGCTTAGCACGTCGTTTGGTAGAAATCCACGTGCGCGTTCTGCAAAAAGCACCATTTGCATGCACATCTTGTGGTTTTGCAGAAAACTTCATCCGCGTCTACCAAAAGATGCATGTGCATGCTTAAAACGCGTTTTCGCACAAATGCGTGCGCGGGTGCTAAAAAGAGCAGCATCGGCATGCTTAGCACGTCGTTTGGTAGAAATCCACGTGCGCGTTCTGCAAAAAGCACCATTTGCATGCACATCTTGTGGTTTTGCAGAAAACTTCATCCGCGTCTACCAAAAGATGCATGTGCATGCTTAAAACGCGTTTTCGCACAAATGCGTGCGCGGGTGCTAAAAAGAGCAGCATCGGCATGCTTAGCACGTCGTTTGGTAGAAATCCACGTGCGCGTTCTGCCAAAAGCACCATTTGCACGCACATCTTGTAGTTTTGCAGAAAACTTCATCCGCGTCTACCAAAAGATGCATGTGCATGCTTAAAACGCGTTTTCGCACAAATCCGTGCGCGGGTGCTAAAAAGAGCAGCATCGGCAAGCTTAGCACGTCGTTTGGTAGAAATCCACGTGCGCGTTCTGCAAAAAGCACCATTTGCATGCACATCTTGTGGTTTTGCAGAAAACTTCATCCGCGTCTACCAAAAGATGCATGTGCATGCTTAAAACGCGTTTTCGCACAAATGCGTGCGCGGGTGCTAAAAAGAGCAGCATCGGCATGCTTAGCACGTCGTTTGGTAGAAATCCACGTGCGCGTTCTGCAAAAAGCACCATTTGCATGCACATCTTGTGGTTTTGCAGAAAACTTCATCCGCGTCTACCAAAAGATGCATGTGCATGCTTAAAACGCGTTTTCGCACAAATGCGTGCGCGGGTGCTAAAAAGAGCAGCATCGGCATGCTTAGCACGTCGTTTGGTAGAAATCCACGTGCGCGTTCTGCAAAAAGCACCATTTACATGCACATCTTGTGGTTTTGCAGAAAACTTCATCCGCGTCTACCAAAAGATGCATGTGCATGCTTAAAACGCGTTTTCGCACAAATGCGTGCGCGGGTGCTAAAAAGAGCAGCATCGGCATGCTTAGCACGTCGTTTGGTAGAAATCCACGTGCGCGTTCTGCCAAAAGCACCATTTGCATGCACATCTTGTGGTTTTGCAGAAAACTTCATCCGCGTCTACCAAAAGATGCATGTGCATGCTTAAAACACGTTTTCGCACAAATCCGTGCGCGGGTGCTAAAAAGAGCAGCATCGGCAAGCTTAGCACGTCGTTTGGTAGAAATCCACGTGCGCGTTCTGCAAAAAGCACCATTTGCATGCACATCTTGTGGTTTTGCAGAAAACTTCATCCGCGTCTACCAAAAGATGCATGTGCATGCTTAAAACGCGTTTTCGCACAAATGCGTGCGCGGGTGCTAAAAAGAGCAGCATCGGCATGCTTAGCATGTCGTTTGGTAGAAATCCACGTGCGCGTTCTGCAAAAAGCACCATTTGCATGCACATCTTGTGGTTTTGCAGAAAACTTCATCCGCGTCTACCAAAAGATGCATGTGCATGCTTAAAACGCGTTTTCGCACAAATGCGTGCGCGGGTGCTAAAAAGAGCAGCATCGGCATGCTTAGCACGTCGTTTGGTAGAAATCCACGTGCGCGTTCTGCCAAAAGCACCATTTGCATGCACATCTTGTAGTTTTGCAGAAAACTTCATCCGCGTCTACCAAAAGATGCATGTGCATGCTTAAAACGCGTTTTCGCACAAATCCGTGCGCGGGTGCTAAAAAGAGCAGCATCGGCAAGCTTAGCACGTCGTTTGGTAGAAATCCACGTGCGCGTTCTGCAAAAAGCATCATTTGCATGCACATCTTGTGGTTTTGCAGAAAACTTCATCCGCGTCTACCAAAAGATGCATGTGCATGCTTAAAACGCGTTTTCGCACAAATGCGTGCGCGGGTGCTAAAAAGAGCAGCATCGGCATGCTTAGCACGTCGTTTGGTAGAAATCCACGTGCGCGTTCTGCAAAAAGCACCATTTGCATGCACATCTTGTGGTTTTGCAGAAAACTTCATCCGCGTCTACCAAAAGATGCATGTGCATGCTTAAAACGCGTTTTCGCACAAATGCGTGCGCGGGTGCTAAAAAGAGCAGCATCGGCATGCTTAGCACGTCGTTTGGTAGAAATCCACGTGCGCGTTCTGCCAAAAGCACCATTTGCATGCACATCTTGTAGTTTTGCAGAAAACTTCATCCGCGTCTACCAAAAGATGCATGTGCATGCTTAAAACGCGTTTTCGCACAAATCCGTGCGCGGGTGCTAAAAAGAGCAGCATCGGCAAGCTTAGCACGTCGTTTGGTAGAAATCCACGTGCGCGTTCTGCAAAAAGCACCATTTGCATGCACATCTTGTGGTTTTGCAGAAAACTTCATCCGCGTCTACCAAAAGATGCATGTGCATGCTTAAAACGCGTTTTCGCACAAATGCGTGCGCGGGTGCTAAAAAGAGCAGCATCGGCATGCTTAGCACGTCGTTTGGTAGAAATCCACGTGCGCGTTCTGCAAAAAGCACCATTTGCATGCACATCTTGTGGTTTTGCAGAAAACTTCATCCGCGTCTACCAAAAGATGCATGTGCATGCTTAAAACGCGTTTTCGCACAAATGCGTGCGCGGGTGCTAAAAAGAGCAGCATCGGCATGCTTAGCACGTCGTTTGGTAGAAATCCACGTGCGCGTTCTGCAAAAAGCACCATTTGCATGCACATCTTGTGGTTTTCCAGAAAACTTCATCCGCGTCTACCAAAAGATGCATGTGCATGCTTAAAACGCGTTTTCGCACAAATGCGTGCGCGGGTGCTAAAAATAGCAGCATCGGCATGCTTAGCACGTCGTTTGGTAGAAATCCACGTGCGCGTTCTGCAAAAAGCACCATTTGCATGCACATCTTGTGGTTTTGCAGAAAACTTCATCCGCGTCTACCAAAAGATGCATGTGCATGCTTAAAACGCGTTTTCGCACAAATGCTTGCGCGGGTGCTAAAAAGAGCAGCATCGGCATGCTTAGCACGTCGTTTGGTAGAAATCCACGTGCGCGTTCTGCAAAAAGCACCATTTGCATGCACATCTTGTGGTTTTGTAGAAAACTTCATCCGCGTCTACCAAAAGATGCATGTGCATGCTTAAAACGCGTTTTCGCACAAATGCGTGCGCGGGTGCTAAAAATAGCAGCATCGGCATGCTTAGCACGTCGTTTGGTAGAAATCCACGTGCGCGTTCTGCAAAAAGCACCATTTGCATGCACATCTTGTGGTTTTGCAGAAAACTTCATCCGCGTCTACCAAAAGATGCATGTGCATGCTTAAAACGCGTTTTCGCACAAATGCGTGCGCGGGTGCTAAAAAGAGCAGCATCGGCATGCTCAGCACGTCGTTTGGTAGAAATCCACGTGCGCGTTCTGCCAAAAGCACCATTTGCATGCACATCTTGTGGTTTTGCAGAAAACTTCATCCGCGTCTACCAAAAGATGCATGTGCATGCTTAAAACGCGTTTTCGCACAAATCCGTGCGCGGGTGCTAAAAAGAGCAGCATCGGCAAGCTTAGCACATCGTTTGGTAGAAATCCACGTGCGCGTTCTGCAAAAAGCACCATTTGCATGCACATGTTGTGGTTTTGCAGAAAACTTCATCCGCGTCTACCAAAAGATGCATGTGGATGCTTAAAACGCGTTTTCGCACAAATGCGTGCGCGGGTGCTAAAAAGAGCAGCATCGGCATGCTTAGCACGTCGTTTGGTAGAAATCCACGTGCGCGTTCTGCAAAAAGCACCATTTGCATGCACATCTTGTGGTTTTGCAGAAAACTTCATCCGCGTCTACCAAAAGATGCATGTGCATGCTTAAAACGCGTTTTCGCACAAATGCGTGCGCGGGTGCTAAAAAGAGCAGCATCGGCATGCTTAGCACGTCGTTTGGTAGAAATCCACGTGCGCGTTCTGCAAAAAGCACCATTTGCATGCACATCTTGTGGTTTTGCAGAAAACTTCATCAGCGTCTACCAAAAGATGCATGTGCATGCTTAAAACGCGTTTTCGCACAAATATGTGCGCGGCTGGTAAAAAGAGCAGCATCGGCATGCTTAGCACGTCGTTTGGTAGAAATCCACGTGCGCGTTCTGCAAAAAGCACCATTTGCATGCACATCTTGTGGTTTTGCAGAAAACTTCATCCGCGTCTACCAAAAGATGCATGTGCATGCTTAAAACGCGTTTTCGCACAAATGCGTGCGCGGGTGCTAAAAAGAGCAGCATCGGCATGCTTAGCACGTCGTTTGGTAGAAATCCACGTGCGCGTTCTGCAAAAAGCACCATTTGCATGCACATCTTGTGGTTTTGCAGAAAACTTCATCCGCGTCTACCAAAAGATGCATGTGCATGCTTAAAACGCGTTTTCGCACAAATGCGTGCGCGGGTGCTAAAAAGAGCAGCATCGGCATGCTTAGCACGTCGTTTGGTAGAAATCCACGTGCGCGTTCTGCAAAAAGCACCATTTGCATGCACATCTTGTGGTTTTGCAGAAAACTTCATCCGCGTCTACCAAAAGATGCATGTGCATGCTTAAAACGCGTTTTCGCACAAATGCGTGCGCGGGTGCTAAAAAGAGCAGCATCGGCATGCTTAGCACGTCGTTTGGTAGAAATCCACGTGCGCGTTCTGCAAAAAGCACCATTTGCATGCACATCTTGTGGTTTTGCAGAAAACTTCATCCGCGTCTACCAAAAGATGCATGTGCATGCTTAAAACGCGTTTTCGCACAAATGCGTGCGCGGGTGCTAAAAAGAGCAGCATCGGCATGCTTAGCACGTCGTTTGGTAGAAATCCACGTGCGCGTTCTGCCAAAAGCACCATTTGCATGCACATCTTGTGGTTTTGCAGAAAACTTCATCCGCGTCTACCAAAATATGCATGTGCATGTTTAAAACGCGTTTTCGCACAAATCCGTGCGCGGGTGCTAAAAAGAGCAGCATCGGCATGCTTAGCACGTCGTTTGGTAGAAATCCACGTGCGCGTTCTGCCAAAAGCACCATTTGCATGCACATCTTGTGGTTTTGCAGAAAACTTCATCCGCGTCTACCAAAAGATGCATGTGCATGCTTAAAACGCGTTTTTGCACAAATGCGTGCGCGGGTGCTAAAAAGAGCAGCATCGGCATGCTTAGCACGTCGTTTGGTAGAAATCCACGTGCGCGTTCTGCAAAAAGCACCATTTGCATGCACATCTTGTGGTTTTGCAGAAAACTTCATCCGCGTCTACCAAAAGATGCATGTGCATGCTTAAAACGCGTTTTCGCACAAATGCGTGCGCGGGTGCTAAAAAGAGCAGCATCGGCATGCTTAGCACGTCGTTTGGTAGAAATCCACGTGCGCGTTCTGCCAAAAGCACCATTTGCATGCACATCTTGTGGTTTTAAAGAAAACTTCATCCGCGTCTACCAAAAGATGCATGTGCATGCTTAAAACGCGTTTTCGCACAAATCCGTGCGCGGGTGCTAAAAAGAGCAGCATCGGCATGCTTAGCACGTCGTTTGGTAGAAATCCACGTGCGCGTTCTGCAAAAAGCACCATTTGCATGCACATCTTGTGGTTTTGCAGAAAACTTCATCCGCGTCTACCAAAAGATGCATGTGCATGCTTAAAACGCGTTTTCGCACAAATGCGTGCGCGGGTGCTAAAAAGAGCAGCATCGGCATGCTTAGCACGTCGTTTGGTAGAAATCCACGTGCGCGTTCTGCCAAAAGCACCATTTGCATGCACATCTTGTGGTTCTGCAGAAAACTTCATCCGCGTCTACCAAAAGATGCATGTGCATGCTTAAAACGCGTTTTCGCACAAATCCGTGCGCGGGTGCTAAAAAGAGCAGCATCGGCAAGCTTAGCACGTCGTTTGGTAGAAATCCACGTGCGCGTTCTGCAAAAAGCACCATTTGCATGCACATCTTGTGGTTTTGCAGAAAACTTCATCCGCGTCTACCAAAAGATGCATGTGCATGCTTAAAACGCGTTTTCGCACAAATGCGTGCGCGGGTGCTAAAAAGAGCAGCATCGGCATGCTTAGCACGTCGTTTGGTAGAAATCCACGTGCGCGTTCTGCAAAAAGCACCATTTGCATGCACATCTTGTGGTTTTGCAGAAAACTTCATCCGCGTCTACCAAAAGATGCATGTGCATGCTTAAAACGCGTTTTCGCACAAATGCGTGCGCGGGTGCTAAAAAGAGCAGCATCGGCATGCTTAGCACGTCGTTTGGTAGAAATCCACGTGCGCGTTCTGCAAAAAGCACCATTTGCATGCACATCTTGTGGTTTTCCAGAAAACTTCATCCGCGTCTACCAAAAGATGCATGTGCATGCTTAAAACGCGTTTTCGCACAAATGCGTGCGCGGGTGCTAAAAATAGCAGCATCGGCATGCTTAGCACGTCGTTTGGTAGAAATCCACGTGCGCGTTCTGCAAAAAGCACCATTTGCATGCACATCTTGTGGTTTTGCAGAAAACTTCATCCGCGTCTACCAAAAGATGCATGTGCATGCTTAAAACGCGTTTTCGCACAAATGCTTGCGCGGGTGCTAAAAAGAGCAGCATCGGCATGCTTAGCACGTCGTTTGGTAGAAATCCACGTGCGCGTTCTGCAAAAAGCACCATTTGCATGCACATCTTGTGGTTTTGTAGAAAACTTCATCCGCGTCTACCAAAAGATGCATGTGCATGCTTAAAACGCGTTTTCGCACAAATGCGTGCGCGGGTGCTAAAAATAGCAGCATCGGCATGCTTAGCACGTCGTTTGGTAGAAATCCACGTGCGCGTTCTGCAAAAAGCACCATTTGCATGCACATCTTGTGGTTTTGCAGAAAACTTCATCCGCGTCTACCAAAAGATGCATGTGCATGCTTAAAACGCGTTTTCGCACAAATGCGTGCGCGGGTGCTAAAAAGAGCAGCATCGGCATGCTCAGCACGTCGTTTGGTAGAAGTCCACGTGCGCGTTCTGCCAAAAGCACCATTTGCATGCACATCTTGTGGTTTTGCAGAAAACTTCATCCGCGTCTACCAAAAGATGCATGTGCATGCTTAAAACGCGTTTTCGCACAAATCCGTGCGCGGGTGCTAAAAAGAGCAGCATCGGCAAGCTTAGCACATCGTTTGGTAGAAATCCACGTGCGCGTTCTGCAAAAAGCACCATTTGCATGCACATGTTGTGGTTTTGCAGAAAACTTCATCCGCGTCTACCAAAAGATGCATGTGCATGCTTAAAACGCGTTTTCGCACAAATGCGTGCGCGGGTGCTAAAAAGAGCAGCATCGGCATGCTTAGCACGTCGTTTGGTAGAAATCCACGTGCGCGTTCTGCAAAAAGCACCATTTGCATGCACATCTTGTGGTTTTGCAGAAAACTTCATCCGCGTCTACCAAAAGATGCATGTGCATGCTTAAAACGCGTTTTCGCACAAATGCGTGCGCGGGTGCTAAAAAGAGCAGCATCGGCATGCTTAGCACGTCGTTTGGTAGAAATCCACGTGCGCGTTCTGCAAAAAGCACCATTTGCATGCACATCTTGTGGTTTTGCAGAAAACTTCATCAGCGTCTACCAAAAGATGCATGTGCATGCTTAAAACGCGTTTTCGCACAAATATGTGCGCGGCTGGTAAAAAGAGCAGCATCGGCATGCTTAGCACGTCGTTTGGTAGAAATCCACGTGCGCGTTCTGCAAAAAGCACCATTTGCATCCACATCTTGTGGTTTTGCAGAAAACTTCATCCGCGTCTACCAAAAGATGCATGTGCATGCTTAAAACGCGTTTTCGCACAAATGCGTGCGCGGGTGCTAAAAATAGCAGCATCGGCATGCTTAGCACGTCGTTTGGTAGAAATCCACGTGCGCGTTCTGCAAAAAGCACCATTTGCATGCACATCTTGTGGTTTTGCAGAAAACTTCATCCGCGTCTACCAAAAGATGCATGTGCATGCTTAAAACGCGTTTTCGCACAAATCCGTGCGCGGGTGCTAAAAAGAGCAGCATCGGCATGCTTAGCACGTCGTTTGGTAGAAATCCACGTGCGCGTTCTGCAAAAAGCACCATTTGCATGCACATCTTGTGGTTTTGCAGAAAACTTCATCCGCGTCTACCAAAAGATGCATGTGCATGCTTAAAACGCGTTTTCGCACCAATGCGTGCGCGGGTGCTAAAAAGAGCAGCATCGGCATGCTTAGCACGTCGTTTGGTAGAAATCCACGTGCGCGTTCTGCCAAAAGCCCCATTTGCATGCACATCTTGTGGTTTTGCAGAAAACTTCATCCGCGTCTACCAAAAGATGCATGTGCATGCTTAAAACGCGTTTTCGCACAAATCCGTGCGCGGGTGCTAAAAAGAGCAGCATCGGCAAGCTTAGCACATCGTTTGGTAGAAATCCACGTGCGCGTTCTGCAAAAAGCACCATTTGCATGCACATCTTGTGGTTTTGCAGAAAACTTCATCCGCGTCTACCAAAAGATGCATGTGCATGCTTAAAACGCGTTTTCGCACAAATGCGTGCGCGGGTGCTAAAAACAGCAGCATCGGCATGCTTAGCACGTCGTTTGGTAGAAATCCACGTGCGCGTTCTGCAAAAAGCACCATTTGCATGCACATCTTGTGGTTTTGCAGAAAAACTTCATCCGCGTCTACCAAAAGATGCATGTGCATGCTTAAAACGCGTTTTCGCACAAATGCGTGCGCGGGTGCTAAAAAGAGCAGCATCGGCATGCTTAGCACGTCGTTTGGTAGAAATCCACGTGCGCGTTCTGCAAAAAGCACCATTTGCATGCACATCTTGTGGTTTTGCAGAAAACTTCATCAGCGTCTACCAAAAGATGCATGTGCATGCTTAAAACGCGTTTTCGCACAAATGCTTGCGCGGGTGGTAAAAAGAGCAGCATCGGCATGCTTAGCACGTCGTTTGGTAGAAATCCACGTGCGCGTTCTGCAAAAAGCACCATTTGCATCCACATCTTGTGGTTTTGCAGAAAACTTCATCCGCGTCTACCAAAAGATGCATGTGCATGCTTAAAACGCGTTTTCGCACAAATGCGTGCGCGGGTGCTAAAAATAGCAGCATCGGCATGCTTAGCACGTCGTTTGGTAGAAATCCACGTGCGCGTTCTGCAAAAAGCACCATTTGCATGCACATCTTGTGGTTTTGCAGAAAACTTCATCCTCGTCTACCAAAAGATGCATGTGCATGCTTAAAACGCGTTTTCGCACAAATGCGTGCGCGGGTGCTAAAAAGAGCAGCATCGGCATGCTTAGCACGTCGTTTGGTAGAAATCCACGTGCGCGTTCTGCCAAAAGCACCATTTGCATGCACATCTTGTGGTTTTGCAGAAAACTTCATCCGCGTCTACCAAAAGATGCATGTGCATGCTTAAAACGCGTTTTCGCACATATCCGTGCGCGGGTGCTAAAAAGAGCAGCATCGGCATGCTTAGCACGTCGTTTGGTAGAAATCCACGTGCGCGTTCTGCCAAAAGCACCATTTGCATGCACATCTTGTGGTTTTGCAGAAAACTTCATCCGCGTCTACCAAAAGATGCATGTGCATGCTTAAAACGCGTTTTCGTACAAATGCGTGCGCGGGTGCTAAAAAGAGCAGCATTGGCATGCTTAGCACGTCGTTTGGTAGAAATCCACGTGCGCGTTCTGCAAAAAGCACCATTTGCATGCACATCTTGTGGTTTTGCAGAAAACTTCATCAGCGTCTACCAAAAGATGCATGTGCATGCTTAAAACGCGTTTTCGCACAAATATGAGCGCGGCTGGTAAAAAGAGCAGCATCGGCATGCTTAGCACGTCGTTTGGTAGAAATCCACGTGCGCGTTCTGCAAAAAGCACCATTTGCATCCACATCTTGTGGTTTTGCAGAAAACTTCATCCGCGTCTACCAAAAGATGCATGTGCATGCTTAAAACGCGTTTTCGCACAAATGCGTGCGCGGGTGCTAAAAATAGCAGCATCGGCATGCTTAGCACGTCGTTTGGTAGAAATCCACGTGCGCGTTCTGCAAAAAGCACCATTTGCATGCACATCTTGTGGTTTTGCAGAAAACTTCATCAGCGTCTACCAAAAGATGCATGTGCATGCTTAAAACGCGTTTTCGCACAAATGCTTGCGCGGGTGGTAAAAAGAGCAGCATCGGCATGCTTAGCACGTCGTTTGGTAGAAATCCACGTGCGCGTTCTGCAAAAAGCACCATTTGCATCCACATCTTGTGGTTTTGCAGAAAACTTCATCCGCGTCTACCAAAAGATGCATGTGCATGCTTAAAACGCGTTTTCGCACAAATGCGTGCGCGGGTGCTAAAAATAGCAGCATCGGCATGCTTAGCACGTCGTTTGGTAGAAATCCACGTGCGCGTTCTGCCAAAAGCCCCATTTGCATGCACATCTTGTGGTTTTGCAGAAAACTTCATCCGCGTCTACCAAAAGATGCATGTGCATGCTTAAAACGCGTTTTCGCACAAATGCGTGCGCGGGTGCTAAAAACAGCAGCATCGGCATGCTTAGCACGTCGTTTGGTAGAAATCCACGTGCGCGTTCTGCAAAAAGCACCATTTGCATGCACATCTTGTGGTTTTGCAGAAAACTTCATCCGCGTCTACCAAAAGATGCATGTGCATGCTTAAAACGCGTTTTCGCACAAATGCGTGCGCGGGTGCTAAAAAGAGCAGCATCGGCATGCTTAGCACGTCGTTTGGTAGAAATCCACGTGCGCGTTCTGCAAAAAGCACCATTTGCATGCACATCTTGTGGTTTTGCAGAAAACTTCATCAGCGTCTACCAAAAGATGCATGTGCATGCTTAAAACGCGTTTTCGCACAAATGCTTGCGCGGGTGGTAAAAAGAGCAGCATCGGCATGCTTAGAACGTCGTTTGGTAGAAATCCACGTGCGCGTTCTGCAAAAAGCACCATTTGCATCCACATCTTGTGGTTTTGCAGAAAACTTCATCCGCGTCTACCAAAAGATGCATGTGCATGCTTAAAACGCGTTTTCGCACAAATGCGTGCGCGGGTGCTAAAAAGAGCAGCATCGGCATGCTTAGCACGTCGTTTGGTAGAAATCCACGTGCGCGTTCTGCCAAAAGCACCATTTGCATGCACATCTTGTGGTTTTGCAGAAAACTTCATCCGCGTCTACCAAAAGATGCATGTGCATGCTTAAAACGCGTTTTCGCACAAATCCGTGCGCGGGTGCTAAAAAGAGCAGCATCGGCATGCTTAGCGCGTCGTTTAGTAGAAATCCACGTGCGCGTTCTGCCAAAAGCACCATTTGCATGCACATCTTGTGGTTTTGCAGAAAACTTCATCCGCGTCTACCAAAAGATGCATGTGCATGCTTAAAACGCGTTTTCGCACAAATGCTTGCGCGGGTGCTAAAAAGAGCAGCATCGGCATGCTTAGCACGTCGTTTGGTAGAAATCCACGTGCGCGTTCTGCAAAAAGCACCATTTGCATGCACATCTTGTGGTTTTGTAGAAAACTTCATCCGCGTCTACCAAAAGATGCATGTGCATGCTTAAAACGCGTTTTCGCACAAATGCGTGCGCGGGTGCTAAAAATAGCAGCATCGGCATGCTTAGCACGTCGTTTGGTAGAAATCCACGTGCGCGTTCTGCAAAAAGCACCATTTGCATGCACATCTTGTGGTTTTGCAGAAAACTTCATCCGCGTCTACCAAAAGATGCATGTGCATGCTTAAAACGCGTTTTCGCACAAATGCGTGCGCGGGTGCTAAAAAGAGCAGCATCGGCATGCTCAGCACGTCGTTTGGTAGAAATCCACGTGCGCGTTCTGCCAAAAGCACCATTTGCATGCACATCTTGTGGTTTTGCAGAAAACTTCATCCGCGTCTACCAAAAGATGCATGTGCATGCTTAAAACGCGTTTTCGCACAAATCCGTGCGCGGGTGCTAAAAAGAGCAGCATCGGCAAGCTTAGCACATCGTTTGGTAGAAATCCACGTGCGCGTTCTGCAAAAAGCACCATTTGCATGCACATGTTGTGGTTTTGCAGAAAACTTCATCCGCGTCTACCAAAAGATGCATGTGCATGCTTAAAACGCGTTTCGCACAAATGCGTGCGCGGGTGCTAAAAAGAGCAGCATCGGCATGCTTAGCACGTCGTTTGGTAGAAATCCACGTGCGCGTTCTGCAAAAAGCACCATTTGCATGCACATCTTGTGGTTTTGCAGAAAACTTCATCCGCGTCTACCAAAAGATGCATGTGCATGCTTAAAACGCGTTTTCGCACAAATGCGTGCGCGGGTGCTAAAAAGAGCAGCATCGGCATGCTTAGCACGTCGTTTGGTAGAAATCCACGTGCGCGTTCTGCAAAAAGCACCATTTGCATGCACATCTTGTGGTTTTGCAGAAAACTTCATCAGCGTCTACCAAAAGATGCATGTGCATGCTTAAAACGCGTTTTCGCACAAATATGTGCGCGGCTGGTAAAAAGAGCAGCATCGGCATGCTTAGCACGTCGTTTGGTAGAAATCCACGTGCGCGTTCTGCAAAAAGCACCATTTGCATCCACATCTTGTGGTTTTGCAGAAAACTTCATCCGCGTCTACCAAAAGATGCATGTGCATGCTTAAAACGCGTTTTCGCACAAATGCGTGCGCGGGTGCTAAAAATAGCAGCATCGGCATGCTTAGCACGTCGTTTGGTAGAAATCCACGTGCGCGTTCTGCAAAAAGCACCATTTGCATGCACATCTTGTGGTTTTGCAGAAAACTTCATCCGCGTCTACCAAAAGATGCATGTGCATGCTTAAAACGCGTTTTCGCACAAATCCGTGCGCGGGTGCTAAAAAGAGCAGCATCGGCATGCTTAGCACGTCGTTTGGTAGAAATCCACGTGCGCGTTCTGCAAAAAGCACCATTTGCATGCACATCTTGTGGTTTTGCAGAAAACTTCATCCGCGTCTACCAAAAGATGCATGTGCATGCTTAAAACGCGTTTTCGCACAAATGCGTGCGCGGGTGCTAAAAAGAGCAGCATCGGCATGCTTAGCACGTCGTTTGGTAGAAATCCACGTGCGCGTTCTGCCAAAAGCCCCATTTGCATGCACATCTTGTGGTTTTGCAGAAAACTTCATCCGCGTCTACCAAAAGATGCATGTGCATGCTTAAAACGCGTTTTCGCACAAATGCGTGCGCGGGTGCTAAAAAGAGCAGCATCGGCATGCTTAGCACGTCGTTTGGTAGAAATCCACGTGCGCGTTCTGCAAAAAGCACCATTTGCATGCACATCTTGTGGTTTTGCAGAAAACTTCATCAGCGTCTACCAAAAGATGCATGTGCATGCTTAAAACGCGTTTTCGCACAAATGCTTGCGCGGGTGGTAAAAAGAGCAGCATCGGCATGCTTAGCACGTCGTTTGGTAGAAATCCACGTGCGCGTTCTGCAAAAAGCACCATTTGCATCCACATCTTGTGGTTTTGCAGAAAACTTCATCCGCGCCTACCAAAAGATGCATGTGCATGCTTAAAACGCGTTTTCGCACAAATGCGTGCGCGGGTGCTAAAAATAGCAGCATCGGCATGCTTAGCACGTCGTTTGGTAGAAATCCACGTGCGCGTTCTGCAAAAAGCACCATTTGCATGCACATCTTGTGGTTTTGCAGAAAACTTCATCAGCGTCTACCAAAAGATGCATGTGCATGCTTAAAACGCGTTTTCGCACAAATATGTGCGCGGCTGGTAAAAAGAGCAGCATCGGCATGCTTAGCACGTCGTTTGGTAGAAATCCACGTGCGCGTTCTGCAAAAAGCACCATTTGCATCCACATCTTGTGGTTTTGCAGAAAACTTCATCCGCGTCTACCAAAAGATGCATGTGCATGCTTAAAACGCGTTTTCGCACAAATGCGTGCGCGGGTGCTAAAAATAGCAGCATCGGCATGCTTAGCACGTCGTTTGGTAGAAATCCACGTGCGCGTTCTGCAAAAAGCACCATTTGCATGCACATCTTGTGGTTTTGCAGAAAACTTCATCCGCGTCTACCAAAAGATGCATGTGCATGCTTAAAACGCGTTTTCGCACAAATCCGTGCGCGGGTGCTAAAAAGAGCAGCATCGGCATGCTTAGCACGTCGTTTGGTAGAAATCCACGTGCGCGTTCTGCAAAAAGCACCATTTGCATGCACATCTTGTGGTTTTGCAGAAAACTTCATCCGCGTCTACCAAAAGATGCATGTGCATGCTTAAAACGCGTTTTCGCACAAATGCGTGCGCGGGTGCTAAAAAGAGCAGCATCGGCATGCTTAGCACGTCGTTTGGTAGAAATCCACGTGCGCGTTCTGCCAAAAGCCCCATTTGCATGCACATCTTGTGGTTTTGCAGAAAACTTCATCCGCGTCTACCAAAAGATGCATGTGCATGCTTAAAACGCGTTTTCGCACAAATGCGTGCGCGGGTGCTAAAAAGAGCAGCATCGGCATGCTTAGCACGTCGTTTGGTAGAAATCCACGTGCGCGTTCTGCAAAAAGCACCATTTGCATGCACATCTTGTGGTTTTGCAGAAAACTTCATCAGCGTCTACCAAAAGATGCATGTGCATGCTTAAAAACGCGTTTTCGCACAAATGCTTGCGCGGGTGGTAAAAAGAGCAGCATCGGCATGCTTAGCACGTCGTTTGGTAGAAATCCACGTGCGCGTTCTGCAAAAAGCACCATTTGCATCCACATCTTGTGGTTTGCAGAAACTTCATCCGCGCCTACCAAAAGATGCATGTGCATGCTTAAAACGCGTTTTCGCACAAATGCGTGCGCGGGTGCTAAAAATAGCAGCATCGGCATGCTTAGCACGTCGTTTGGTAGAAATCCACGTGCGCGTTCTGCAAAAAGCACCATTTGCATGCACATCTTGTGGTTTTGCAGAAAACTTCATCCTCGTCTACCAAAAGATGCATGTGCATGCTTAAAACGCGTTTTCGCACAAATGCGTGCGCGGGTGCTAAAAAGAGCAGCATCGGCATGCTTAGCACGTCGTTTGGTAGAAATCCACGTGCGCGTTCTGCCAAAAGCACCATTTGCATGCACATCTTGTGGTTTTGCAGAAAACTTCATCCGCGTCTACCAAAAGATGCATGTGCATGCTTAAAACGCGTTTTCGCACATATCCGTGCGCGGGTGCTAAAAAGAGCAGCATCGGCATGCTTAGCACGTCGTTTGGTAGAAATCCACGTGCGCGTTCTGCCAAAAGCACCATTTGCATGCACATCTTGTGGTTTTGCAGAAAACTTCATCCGCGTCTACCAAAAGATGCATGTGCATGCTTAAAACGCGTTTTCGTACAAATGCGTGCGCGGGTGCTAAAAAGAGCAGCATCGGCATGCTTAGCACGTCGTTTGGTAGAAATCCACGTGCGCGTTCTGCCAAAAGCACCATTTGCATGCACATCTTGTGGTTTTGCAGAAAACTTCATCCGCGTCTACCAAAAGATGCATGCATGTGCATGCTTAAAACGCGTTTTCGCACAAATGCGTGCGCGGGTGCTAAAAAGAGCAGCATCGGCATGCTAAGCACGTCGTTTGGTAGAAATCCACGTGCGCGTTCTGCCAAAAGCACCATTTGCATGCACATCTTGTGGTTTTGCAGAAAACTTCATCCGCGTCTACCAAAAGATGCATGTGCATGCTTAAAACGCGTTTTCGCACAAATGCGTGCGCGGGGTGCTAAAAAGAGCAGCATCGGCATGCTTAGCACGTCGTTTGGTAGAAATCCACGTGCGCGTTCTGCCAAAAGCACCATTTGCATGCACATCTTGTGGTTTTGCAGAAAACTTCATCCCGCGTCTACCAAAAGATGCATGTGATGCTTAAAACGCGTTTTCGCACAAATCCGTGCGCGGGTGCTAAAAAGAGCAGCATCGGCATGCTTAGCACGTCGTTTGGTAGAAATCCACGTGCGCGTTCTGCCAAAAGCACCATTTGCATGCACATCGTGTGGTTTTGCAGAAAACTTCATCAGCGTCTACCAAAAGATGCATGTGCATGCTTAAAACGCGTTTTCGCACAAATATGAGCGCGGCTGGTAAAAAGAGCAGCATCGGCATGCTTAGCACGTCGTTTGGTAGAAATCCACGTGCGCGTTCTGCAAAAAGCACCATTTGCATCCACATCTTGTGGTTTTGCAGAAAACTTCATCCGCGTCTACCAAAAGATGCATGTGCATGCTTAAAACGCGTTTTCGCACAAATGCGTGCGCGGGTGCTAAAAATAGCAGCATCGGCATGCTTAGCACGTCGTTTGGTAGAAATCCACGTGCGCGTTCTGCAAAAAGCACCATTTGCATGCACATCTTGTGGTTTTGCAGAAAACTTCATCAGCGTCTACCAAAAGATGCATGTGCATGCTTAAAACGCGTTTTCGCACAAATGCTTGCGCGGGTGGTAAAAAGAGCAGCATCGGCATGCTTAGCACGTCGTTTGGTAGATAATCCACGTGCGCGTTCTGCAAAAAGCACCATTTGCATCCACATCTTGTGGTTTTGCAGAAAACTTCATCCGCGTCTACCAAAAGATGCATGTGCATGCTTAAAACGCGTTTTCGCACAAATGCGTGCGCGGGTGCTAAAAATAGCAGCATCGGCATGCTTAGCACGTCGTTTGGTAGAAATCCACGTGCGCGTTCTGCCAAAAGCCCCATTTGCATGCACATCTTGTGGTTTTGCAGAAAACTTCATCCGCGTCTACCAAAAGATGCATGTGCATGCTTAAAACGCGTTTTCGCACAAATCCGTGCGCGGGGTGCTAAAAAGAGCAGCATCGGCAAGCTTAGCACATCGTTTGGTAGAAATCCACGTGCGCGTTCTGCAAAAAGCACCATTTGCATGCACATCTTGTGGTTTTGCAGAAAACTTCATCCGCGTCTACCAAAAGATGCATGTGCATGCTTAAAACGCGTTTTCGCACAAATGCGTGCGCGGGTGCTAAAAACAGCAGCATCGGCATGCTTAGCACGTCGTTTGGTAGAAATCCACGTGCGCGTTCTGCAAAAAGCACCATTTGCATGCACATCTTGTGGTTTTGCAGAAAACTTCATCCGCGTCTACCAAAAGATGCATGTGCATGCTTAAAACGCGTTTTCGCACAAATGCGTGCGCGGGTGCTAAAAAGAGCAGCATCGGCATGCTTAGCACGTCGTTTGGTAGAAATCCACGTGCGCGTTCTGCAAAAAGCACCATTTGCATGCACATCTTGTGGTTTTGCAGAAAACTTCATCAGCGTCTACCAAAAGATGCATGTGCATGCTTAAAACGCGTTTTCGCACAAATGCTTGCGCGGGTGGTAAAAAGAGCAGCATCGGCATGCTTAGCACGTCGTTTGGTAGAAATCCACGTGCGCGTTCTGCAAAAAGCACCATTTGCATCCACATCTTGTGGTTTTGCAGAAAACTTCATCCGCGTCTACCAAAAGATGCATGTGCATGCTTAAAACGCGTTTTCGCACAAATGCGTGCGCGGGTGCTAAAAATAGCAGCATCGGCATGCTTAGCACGTCGTTTGGTAGAAATCCACGTGCGCGTTCTGCAAAAAGCACCATTTGCATGCACATCTTGTGGTTTTGCAGAAAACTTGATCCGCGTCTACCAAAAGATGCATGTGCATGCTTAAAAACGCGTTTTCGCACAAATGCGTGCGCGGGTGCTAAAAAGAGCAGCATCGGCATGCTTAGCACGTCGTTTGGTAGAAATCCACGTGCGCGTTCTGCAAAAAGCACCATTTGCATGCACATCTTGTGGTTTTGCAGAAAACTTCATCAGCGTCTACCAAAAGATGCATGTGCATGCTTAAAACGCGTTTTCGCACAAATGCTTGCGCGGGTGGTAAAAAGAGCAGCATCGGCATGCTTAGCACGTCGTTTGGTAGTAATCCACGTGCGCGTTCTGCAAAAAAGCACCATTTGCATCCACATCTTGTGGTTTTGCAGAAAACTTCATCCGCGTCTACCAAAAGATGCATGTGCATGCTTAAAAACGCGTTTTCGCACAAATGCGTGCGCGGGTGCTAAAAATAGCAGCATCGGCATGCTTAGCACGTCGTTTGGTAGAAATCCACGTGCGCGTTCTGCAAAAAGCACCATTTGCATGCACATCTTGTGGTTTTGCAGAGAAACTTCATCCTCGTCTACCAAAAGATGCATGTGCATGCTTAAAACGCGTTTTCGCACAAATGCGTGCGCGGGTGCTAAAAAGAGCAGCATCGGCATGCTTAGCACGTCGTTTGGTAGAAATCCACGTGCGCGTTCTGCCAAAAGCACCATTTGCATGCACATCTTGTGGTTTTGCAGAAAACTTCATCCGCGTCTACCAAAAGATGCATGTGCATGCTTAAAACGGCGTTTTCGCACATATCCGTGCGCGGGTGCTAAAAAGAGCAGCATCGGCATGCTTAGCAAGTCGTTTGGTAGAAATCCACGTGCGCGTTCTGCCAAAAGCACCATTTGCATGCACATCTTGTGGTTTTGCAGAAAACTTCATCCGCGTCTACCAAAAGATGCATGTGCATGCTTAAAACGCGTTTTCGTACAAATGCGTGCGCGGGTGCTAAAAAGAGCAGCATCGGCATGCTTAGCACGTCGTTTGGTAGAAATCCACGTGCGCGTTCTGCCAAAAGCACCATTTGCATGCACATCTTGTGGTTTTGCAGAAAACTTCATCCGCGTCTACCAAAAGATGCATGTGCATGCTTAAAAACGCGTTTTCGCACAAATGCGTGCGCGGGTGCTAAAAAGAGCAGCATCGGCATGCTAAGCACGTCGTTTGGTAGAAATCCACGTGCGCGTTCTGCCAAAAGCACCATTTGCATGCACATCTTGTGGTTTTGCAGAAAACTTCATCCGCGTCTACCAAAAGATGCATGTGCATGCTTAAAACGCGTTTTCGCACAAATGCGTGCGCGGGTGCTAAAAAGAGCAGCATCGGCATGCTTAGCACGTCGTTTGGTAGAAATCCACGTGCGCGTTCTGCCAAAAGCACCATTTGCATGCACATCTTGTGGTTTTGCAGAAAACTTCATCCGCGTCTACCAAAAGATGCATGTGATGCTTAAAACGCGTTTTCGCACAAATCCGTGCGCGGGTGCTAAAAAGAGCAGCATCGGCATGCTTAGCACGTCGTTTGGTAGAAATCCACGTGCGCGTTCTGCCAAAAGCACCATTTGCATGCACATCGTGTGGTTTTGCAGAAAACTTCATCAGCGTCTACCAAAAGATGCATGTGCATGCTTAAAACGCGTTTTCGCACAAATATGAGCGCGGCTGGTAAAAAGAGCAGCATCGGCATGCTTAGCACGTCGTTTGGTAGAAATCCACGTGCGCGTTCTGCAAAAAGCACCATTTGCATCCACATCTTGTGGTTTTGCAGAAAACTTTATCCGCGTCTACCAAAAGATGCATGTGCATGCTTAAAACGCGTTTTCGCACAAATGCGTGCGCGGGTGCTAAAAATAGCAGCATCGGCATGCTTAGCACGTCGTTTGGTAGAAATCCACGTGCGCGTTCTGCAAAAAGCACCATTTGCATGCACATCTTGTGGTTTTGCAGAAAACTTCATCAGCGTCTACCAAAAGATGCATGTGCATGCTTAAAACGCGTTTTCGCACAAATGCTTGCGCGGGTGGTAAAAAGAGCAGCATCGGCATGCTTAGCACGTCGTTTGGTAGAAATCCACGTGCGCGTTCTGCAAAAAGCACCATTTGCATCCACATCTTGTGGTTTTGCAGAAAACTTCATCCGCGTCTACCAAAAGATGCATGTGCATGCTTAAAACGCGTTTTCGCACAAATGCGTGCGCGGGTGCTAAAAATAGCAGCATCGGCATGCTTAGCACGTCGTTTGGTAGAAATCCACGTGCGCGTTCTGCCAAAAGCCCCATTTGCATGCACATCTTGTGGTTTTGCAGAAAACTTCATCCGCGTCTACCAAAAGATGCATGTGCATGCTTAAAACGCGTTTTCGCACAAATCCGTGCGCGGGTGCTAAAAAGAGCAGCATCGGCAAGCTTAGCACATCGTTTGGTAGAAATCCACGTGCGCGTTCTGCAAAAAGCACCATTTGCATGCACATCTTGTGGTTTTGCAGAAAACTTCATCCGCGTCTACCAAAAGATGCATGTGCATGCTTAAAACGCGTTTTCGCACAAATGCGTGCGCGGGTGCTAAAAAACCGCAGCATCGGCATGCTTAGCACGTCGTTTGGTAGAAATCCACGTGCGCGTTCTGCAAAAAGCACCATTTGCATGCACATCTTGTGGTTTTGCAGAAAACTTCATCCGCGTCTACCAAAAGATGCATGTGCATGCTTAAAACGCGTTTTCGCACAAATGCGTGCGCGGGTGCTAAAAAGAGCAGCATCGGCATGCTTAGCACGTCGTTTGGTAGAAATCCACGTGCGCGTTCTGCAAAAAGCACCATTTGCATGCACATCTTGTGGTTTTGCAGAAAACTTCATCAGCGTCTACCAAAAGATGCATGTGCATGCTTAAAACGCGTTTTCGCACAAATGCTTGCGCGGGTGGTAAAAAGAGCAGCATCGGCATGCTTAGCACGTCGTTTGGTAGAAATCCACGTGCGCGTTCTGCAAAAAGCACCATTTGCATCCACATCTTGTGGTTTTGCAGAAAACTTCATCCGCGTCTACCAAAAGATGCATGTGCATGCTTAAAACGCGTTTTCGCACAAATGCGTGCGCGGGTGCTAAAAATAGCAGCATCGGCATGCTTAGCACGTCGTTTGGTAGAAATCCACGTGCGCGTTCTGCAAAAAGCACCATTTGCATGCACATCTTGTGGTTTTGCAGAAAACTTGATCCGCGTCTACCAAAAGATGCATGTGCATGCTTAAAACGCGTTTTCGCACAAATGCGTGCGCGGGTGCTAAAAAGAGCAGCATCGGCATGCTTAGCACGTCGTTTGGTAGAAATCCACGTGCGCGTTCTGCCAAAAGCACCATTTGCATGCACATCTTGTGGTTTTGCAGAAAACTTCATCCGCGTCTACCAAAAGATGCATGTGCATGCTTAAAACGCGTTTTCGCACAAATGCGTGCGCGGGTGCTAAAAAGAGCAGCATCGGCATGCTTAGCACGTCGTTTGGTAGAAATCCACGTGCGCGTTCTGTAAAAAGCACCATTTGCATGCACATCTTGTGGTTTTGCAGAAAACTTCATCCGCGTCTACCAAAAGATGCATGTGCATGCTTAAAACGCGTTTTCGCACAAATGCGTGCGCGGGTGCTAAAAAGAGCAGCATCGGCATGCTTAGCACGTCCGTTTGGTAGAAATCCACGTGCGCGTTCTGCCAAAAGCACCATTTGCATGCACATCTTGTGGTTTTGCAGAAAACTTCATCCGCGTCTACCAAAAGATGCATGTGCATGCTTAAAACGCGTTTTCGCACAAATCCGTGCGCGGGTGCTAAAAAGAGCAGCATCGGCATGCTTAGCACGTCGTTTGGTAGAAATCCACGTGCGCGTTCTGCAAAAAGCACCATTTGCATGCACATCTTGTGGTTTTGCAGAAAACTTCATCCGCGTCTACCAAAAGATGCATGTGCATGCTTAAAACGCGTTTTCGCACAAATGCGTGCGCGGGTGCTAAAAAGAGCAGCATCGGCATGCTTAGCACGTCGTTTGGTAGAAATCCACGTGCGCGTTCTGCCAAAAGCACCAAATTCATGCACATCTTGTGGTTTTGCAGAAAACTTCATCCGCGTCTACCAAAAGATGCATGTGCATGCTTAAAACCGCCGTTTTCGCACAAATCCGTGCGCGGGTGCTAAAAAGAGCAGCATCGGCATGCTTAGCACGTCGTTTGGTAGAAATCCACGTGCGCGTTCTGCAAAAAGCACCATTTGCATGCACATCTTGTGGTTTTTCAGAAAACTTCATCCGCGTCTACCAAAAGATGCATGTGCATGCTTAAAACGCGTTTTCGCACAAATGCGTGCGCGGGTGCTAAAAAGAGCAGCATCGGCATGCTTAGCACGTCGTTTGGTAGAAATCCACGTGCGCGTTCTGCCAAAAGCACCATTTGCATGCACATCTTGTGGTTTTGCAGAAAACTTCATCCGCGTCTACCAAAAGATGCATGTGCATGCTTAAAACGCGTTTTCGCACAAATCCGTGCGCGGGGTGCTAAAAAGAGCAGCATCGGCGTGCTTAGCACGTCGTTTGGTAGAAATCCACGTGCGCGTTCTGCAAAAAGCACCATTTGCATGCACATCTTGTGGTTTTGCAGAAAACTTCATCCGCGTCTACCAAAAGATGCATGTGCATGCTTAAAACGCGTTTTCGCACAAATGCGTGCGCGGGTGCTAAAAAGAGCAGCATCGGCATGCTTAGCACGTCGTTTGGTAGAAATCCACGTGCGCGTTCTGCAAAAAGCACCATTTGCATGCACATCTTGTGGTTTTGCAGAAAACTTCATCCGCGTCTACCAAAAGATGCATGTGCATGCTTAAAACGCGTTTTCGCACAAATGCGTGCGCGGGTGCTAAAAAGAGCAGCATCGGCATGCTTAGCACGTCGTTTGGTAGAAATCCACGTGCGCGTTCTGCCAAAAGCACCATTTGCATGCACATCTTGTGGTTTTGCAGAAAACTTCATCCGCGTCTACCAAAATATGCATGTGCATGTTTAAAACGCGTTTTCGCACAAATCCGTGCGCGGGTGCTAAAAAGAGCAGCATCGGCATGCTTAGCACGTCGTTTGGTAGAAATCCACGTGCGCGTTCTGCCAAAAGCACCATTTGCATGCACATCTTGTGGTTTTGCAGAAAACTTCATCCGCGTCTACCAAAAGATGCATGTGCATGCTTAAAACGCGTTTTTGCACAAATGCGTGCGCGGGTGCTAAAAAGAGCAGCATCGGCATGCTTAGCACGTCGTTTGGTAGAAATCCACGTGCGCGTTCTGCAAAAAGCACCATTTGCATGCACATCTTGTGGTTTTGCAGAAAACTTCATCCGCGTCTACCAAAAGATGCATGTGCATGCTTAAAACGCGTTTTCGCACAAATGCGTGCGCGGGTGCTAAAAAGAGCAGCATCGGCATGCTTAGCACGTCGTTTGGTAGAAATCCACGTGCGCGTTCTGCCAAAAGCACCATTTGCATGCACATCTTGTGGTTTTAAAGAAAACTTCATCCGCGTCTACCAAAAGATGCATGTGCATGCTTAAAACGCGTTTTCGCACAAATCCGTGCGCGGGTGCTAAAAAGAGCAGCATCGGCATGCTTAGCACGTCGTTTGGTAGAAATCCACGTGCGCGTTCTGCAAAAAGCACCATTTGCATGCACATCTTGTGGTTTTGCAGAAAACTTCATCCGCGTCTACCAAAAGATGCATGTGCATGCTTAAAACGCGTTTTCGCACAAATGCGTGCGCGGGGTGCTAAAAAGAGCAGCATCGGCATGCTTAGCACGTCGTTTGGTAGAAATCCACGTGCGCGTTCTGCCAAAAGCACCATTTGCATGCACATCTTGTGGTTTTGCAGAAAACTTCATCCGCGTCTACCAAAAGATGCATGTGCATGCTTAAAACGCGTTTTCGCACAAATCCGTGCGCGGGTGCTAAAAAGAGCAGCATCGGCAAGCTTAGCACGTCGTTTGGTAGAAATCCACGTGCGCGTTCTGCAAAAAGCACCATTTGCATGCACATCTTGTGGTTTTGCAGAAAACTTCATCCGCGTCTACCAAAAGATGCATGTGCATGCTTAAAACGCGTTCTCGCACAAATGCGTGCGCGGGTGCTAAAAAGAGCAGCAAGCATCGGCATGCTTAGCACGTCGTTTGGTAGAAATCCACGTGCGCGTTCTGCAAAAAGCACCATTTGCATGCACATCTTGTGGTTTTGCAGAAAACTTCATCCGCGTCTACCAAAAGATGCATGTGCATGCTTAAAACGCGTTTTCGCACAAATGCGTGCGCGGGTGCTAAAAAGAGCAGCATCGGCATGCTTAGCACGTCGTTTGGTAGAAATCCACGTGCGCGTTCTGCAAAAAGCACCATTTGCATGCACATCTTGTGGTTTTCTAGAAAACTTCATCCGCGTCTACCAAAAGATGCATGTGCATGCTTAAAACGCGTTTTCGCACAAATGCGTGCGCGGGTGCTAAAAATAGCAGCATCGGCATGCTTAGCACGTCGTTTGGTAGAAATCCACGTGCGCGTTCTGCAAAAAGCACCATTTGCATGCACATCTTGTGGTTTTGCAGAAAACTTCATCCGCGTCTACCAAAAGATGCATGTGCATGCTTAAAACGCGTTTTCGCACAAATGCTTGCGCGGGTGCTAAAAAGAGCAGCATCGGCATGCTTAGCACGTCGTTTGGTAGAAATCCACGTGCGCGTTCTGCAAAAAGCACCATTTGCATGCACATCTTGTGGTTTTGTAGAAAACTTCATCCGCGTCTACCAAAAGATGCATGTGCATGCTTAAAACGCGTTTTCGCACAAATGCGTGCGCGGGTGCTAAAAATAGCAGCATCGGCATGCTTAGCACGTCGTTTGGTAGAAATCCACGTGCGGGTTCTGCAAAAAGCACCATTTGCATGCACATCTTGTGGTTTTGCAGAAAACTTCATCCGCGTCTACCAAAAGATGCATGTGCATGCTTAAAACGCGTTTTCGCACAAATGCGTGCGCGGGTGCTAAAAAGAGCAGCATCTGGCATGCTCAGCACGTCGTTTGGTAGAAATCCACGTGCGCGTTCTGCCAAAAGCACCATTTGCATGCACATCTTGTGGTTTTGCAGAAAACTTCATCCCCGTCTACCAAAAGATGCATGTGTATGCTTTAAAACGCGTTTTTCGCACAAATCCGTGCGCGGGTGCTAAAAAGAGCAGCATCGGCAAGCTTAGCACATCGTTTGGTAGAAATCCACGTGCGCGTTCTGCAAAAAGCACCATTTGCATGCACATGTTGTGGTTTTGCAGAAAACTTCATCCGCGTCTACCAAAAGATGCATGTGCATGCTTAAAACGCGTTTTCGCACAAATGCGTGCGCGGGTGCTAAAAAGAGCAGCATCGGCATGCTTAGCACGTCGTTTGGTAGAAATCCACCGTGCGCGTTCTGCAAAAAGCACCATTTGCATGCACATCTTGTGGTTTTGCAGAAAACTTCATCCGCGTCTACCAAAAGATGCATGTGCATGCTTAAAACGCGTTTTCGCACAAATGCGTGCGCGGGTGCTAAAAAGAGCAGCATCGGCATGCTTAGCACGTCGTTTGGTAGAAATCCACGTGCGCGTTCTGCAAAAAGCACCATTTGCATGCACATCTTGTGGTTTTGCAGAAAACTTCATCAGCGTCTACCAAAAGATGCATGTGCATGCTTAAAACGCGTTTTTCGCACAAATATGTGCGCGGCTGGTAAAAAGAGCAGCATCGGCATGCTTAGCACGTCGTTTGGTAGAAATCCACGTGCGCGTTCTGCAAAAAGCACCATTTGCATGCACATCTTGTGGTTTTGCAGAAAACTTCATCCGCGTCTACCAAAAGATGCATGTGCATGCTTAAAACGCGTTTTCGCACAAATGCGTGCGCGGGGTGCTAAAAAGAGCAGCATCGGCATGCTTAGCACGTCGTTTGGTAGAAATCCACGTGCGCGTTCTGCAAAAAGCACCATTTGCATGCACATCTTGTGGTTTTTGCAGAAAACTTCATCCGCGTCTACCAAAAGATGCATGTGCATGCTTAAAACGCGTTTTCGCACAAATGCGTGCGCGGGTGCTAAAAAGAGCAGCATCGGCATGCTTAGCACGTCGTTTGGTAGAAATCCACGTGCGCGTTCTGCAAAAAGCACCATTTGCATGCACATCTTGTGGTTTTGCAGAAAACTTCATCCGCGTCTACCAAAAGATGCATGTGCATGCTTAAAACGCGTTTTCGCACAAATGCGTGCGCGGGTGCTTAAAAAGAGCAGCATCGGCATGCTTAGCACGTCGTTTGGTAGAAATCCACGTGCGCGTTCTGCAAAAAGCACCATTTGCATGCACATCTTGTGGTTTTGCAGAAAACTTCATCCGCGTCCTACCAAAAGATGCATGTGCATGCTTAAAACGCGTTTTCGCACAAATGCGTGCGCGGGTGCTAAAAAGAGCAGCATCGGCATGCTTAGCACGTCGTTTGGTAGAAATCCACGTGCGCGTTCTGCCAAAAGCACCATTTGCATGCACATCTTGTGGTTTTGCAGAAAACTTCATCCGCGTCTACCAAAATATGCATGTGCATGTTTAAAACGCGTTTTCGCACAAATCCGTGCGCGGGGTGCTAAAAAGAGCAGCATCGGCATGCTTAGCACGTCGTTTGGTAGAAATCCACGTGCGCGTTCTGCCAAAAGCACCATTTGCATGCACATCTTGTGGTTTTGCAGAAAACTTCATCCGCGTCTACCAAAAGATGCATGTGCATGCTTAAAACGCGTTTTTGCACAAATGCGTGCGCGGTGCTAAAAAGAGCAGCATCGGCATGCTTAGCACGTCGTTTGGTAGAAATCCACGTGCGCGTTCTGCAAAAAGCACCATTTGCATGCACATCTTGTGGTTTTGCAGAAAACTTCATCCGCGTCTACCAAAAGATGCATGTGCATGCTTAAAACGCGTTTTCGCACAAATGCGTGCGCGGGTGCTAAAAAGAGCAGCATCGGCATGCTTAGCACGTCGTTTGGTAGAAAATCCACGTGCGCGTTCTGCCAAAAGCACCATTTGCATGCACATCTTGTGGTTTTAAAGAAAACTTCATCCGCGTCTACCAAAAGATGCATGTGCATGCTTAAAACGCGTTTTCGGCACAAATCCGTGCGCGGGTGCTAAAAAGAGCAGCATCGGCATGCTTAGCACGTCGTTTGGTAGAAATCCACGTGCGCGTTCTGCAAAAAGCACCATTTGCATGCACATCTTGTGGTTTTGCAGAAAACTTCATCCGCGTCTACCAAAAGATGCATGTGCATGCTTTAAAACGCGTTTTCGCACAAATGCGTGCGCGGGTGCTAAAAAGAGCAGCATCGGCATGCTTAGCACGTCGTTTGGTAGAAATCCACGTGCGCGTTCTGCCAAAAGCACCATTTGCATGCACATCTTGTGGTTTTGCAGAAAACTTCATCCGCGTCTACCAAAAGATGCATGTGCATGCTTAAAACGCGTTTTCGCACAAATCCGTGCGCGGGTGCTAAAAAGAGCAGCATCGGCAAGCTTAGCACGTCGTTTGTAGAAATCCACGTGCGCGTTCTGCAAAAAGCACCATTTGCATGCACATCTTGTGGTTTTGCAGAAAACTTCATCCGCGTCTACCAAAAAGATGCATGTGCATGCTTAAAAACGCGTTTTCGCACAAATGCGTGCGCGGGTGCTAAAAAGAGCAGCATCGGCATGCTTAGCACGTCGTTTGGTAGAAATCCACGTGCGCGTTCTGCAAAAAGCACCATTTGCATGCACATCTTGTGGTTTTGCAGAAAACTTCATCCGCGTCTACCAAAAGATGCATGTGCATGCTTAAAACGCGTTTTCGCACAAATGCGTGCGCGGGTGCTAAAAAGAGCAGCATCGGCATGCCTTAGCACGTCGTTTGGTAGAAATCCACGTGCGCGTTCTGCAAAAAGCACCATTTGCATGCACATCTTGTGGTTTTCCAGAAAACTTCATCCGCGTCTACCAAAAGATGCATGTGCATGCTTAAAACGCGTTTTCGCACAAATGCGTGCGCGGGGTGCTAAAAATAGCAGCATCGGCATGCTTAGCACGTCGTTTGGTAGAAATCCACGTGCGCGTTCTGCAAAAAGCACCATTTGCATGCACATCTTGTGGTTTTGCAGAAAACTTCATCCGCGTCTACCAAAAGATGCATGTGCATGCTTAAAACGCGTTTTCGCACAAATGCTTGCGCGGGTGCTAAAAAGAGCAGCATCGGCATGCTTAGCACGTCGTTTGGTAGAAATCCACGTGCGCGTTCTGCAAAAAGCACCATTTGCATGCACATCTTGTGGTTTTGTAGAAAACTTCATCCGCGTCTACCAAAAGATGCATGTGCATGCTTAAAACGCGTTTTCGCACAAATGCGTGCGCGGGTGCTAAAAATAGCAGCATCGGCATGCTTAGCACGTCGTTTGGTAGAAATCCACGTGCGCGTTCTGCAAAAAGCACCATTTGCATGCACATCTTGTGGTTTTGCAGAAAACTTCATCCGCGTCTACCAAAAGATGCATGTGCATGCTTAAAACGCGTTTTCGCACAAATGCGTGCGCGGGTGCTAAAAAGAGCAGCATCGGCATGCTCAGCACGTCGTTTGGTAGAAATCCACGTGCGCGTTCTGCCAAAAGCACCATTTGCATGCACATCTTGTGGTTTTGCAGAAAACTTCATCCGCGTCTACCAAAAGATGCATGTGCATGCTTAAAACGCGTTTTCGCACAAATCCGTGCGCGGGTGCTAAAAAGAGCAGCATCGGCAAGCTTAGCACATCGTTTGGTAGAAATCCACGTGCGCGTTCTGCAAAAAGCACCATTTGCATGCACATGTTGTGGTTTTGCAGAAAACTTCATCCGCGTCTACCAAAAGATGCATGTGCATGCTTAAAACGCGTTTTCGCACAAATGCGTGCGCGGGTGCTAAAAAGAGCAGCATCGGCATGCTTAGCACGTCGTTTGGTAGAAATCCACGTGCGCGTTCTGCAAAAAGCACCATTTGCATGCACATCTTGTGGTTTTGCAGAAAACTTCATCCGCGTCTACCAAAAGATGCATGTGCATGCTTAAAACGCGTTTTCGCACAAATGCGTGCGCGGGTGCTAAAAAGAGCAGCATCGGCATGCTTAGCACGTCGTTTGGTAGAAATCCACGTGCGCGTTCTGCAAAAAGCACCATTTGCATGCACATCTTGTGGTTTTGCAGAAAACTTCATCAGCGTCTACCAAAAGATGCATGTGCATGCTTAAAACGCGTTTTCGCACAAATATGTGCGCGGCTGGTAAAAAGAGCAGCATCGGCATGCTTAGCACGTCGTTTGGTAGAAATCCACGTGCGCGTTCTGCAAAAAGCACCATTTGCATCCACATCTTGTGGTTTTGCAGAAAACTTCATCCGCGTCTACCAAAAGATGCATGTGCATGCTTAAAACGCGTTTTCGCACAAATGCGTGCGCGGGTGCTAAAAATAGCAGCATCGGCATGCTTAGCACGTCGTTTGGGTAGAAATCCACGTGCGCGTTCTGCAAAAAGCACCATTTGCATGCACATCTTGTGGTTTTGCAGAAAACTTCATCCGCGTCTACCAAAAGATGCATGTGCATGCTTAAAACGCGTTTTCGCACAAATCCGTGCGCGGGTGCTAAAAAGAGCAGCATCGGCATGCTTAGCACGTCGTTTGGTAGAAATCCACGTGCGCGTTCTGCAAAAAGCACCATTTGCATGCACATCTTGTGGTTTTGCAGAAAACTTCATCCGCGTCTACCAAAAGATGCATGTGCATGCTTAAAACGCGTTTTCGCACAAATGCGTGCGCGGGTGCTAAAAAGAGCAGCATCGGCATGCTTAGCACGTCGTTTGGTAGAAATCCACGTGCGCGTTCTGCCAAAAGCCCCATTTGCATGCACATCTTGTGGTTTTGCAGAAAACTTCATCCGCGTCTACCAAAAGATGCATGTGCATGCTTAAAACGCGTTTTTCGCACAAATCCGTGCGCGGGTGCTAAAAAGAGCAGCATCGGCAAGCTTAGCACATCGTTTGGTAGAAATCCACGTGCGCGTTCTGCAAAAAGCACCATTTGCATGCACATCTTGTGGTTTTGCAGAAAACTTCATCCGCGGTCTACCAAAAGATGCATGTGCATGCTTAAAACGCGTTTTCGCACAAATGCGTGCGCGGGTGCTAAAAAACAGCAGCATCGGCATGCTTAGCACGTCGTTTGGTAGAAATCCACGTGCGCGTTCTGCAAAAAGCACCATTTGCATGCACATCTTGTGGTTTTGCAGAAAACTTCATCCGCGTCTACCAAAAGATGCATGTGCATGCTTAAAACGCGTTTTCGCACAAATGCGTGCGCGGGTGCTAAAAAGAGCAGCATCGGCATGCTTAGCACGTCGTTTGGTAGAAATCCACGTGCGCGTTCTGCAAAAAGCACCATTTGCATGCACATCTTGTGGTTTTGCAGAAAACTTCATCAGCGTCTACCAAAAGATGCATGTGCATGCTTAAAACGCGTTTTCGCACAAATGCTTGCGCGGGTGGTAAAAAGAGCAGCATCGGCATGCTTAGCACGTCGTTTGGTAGAAATCCACGTGCGCGTTCTGCAAAAAGCACCATTTGCATCCACATCTTGTGGTTTTGCAGAAAACTTCATCCGCGTCTACCAAAAGATGCATGTGCATGCTTAAAACGCGTTTTCGCACAAATGCGTGCGCGGGTGCTAAAAATAGCAGCATCGGCATGCTTAGCACGTCGTTTGGTAGAAATCCACGTGCGCGTTCTGCAAAAAGCACCATTTGCATGCACATCTTGTGGTTTTGCAGAAAACTTCATCCTCGTCTACCAAAAGATGCTGTGCATGCTTAAAACGCGTTTTCGCACAAATGCGTGCGCGGGTGCTAAAAAGAGCAGCATCGGCATGCTTAGCACGTCGTTTGGTAGAAAATCCACGTGCGCGTTCTGCCAAAAGCACCATTTGCATGCACATCTTGTGGTTTTGCAGAAAACTTCATCAGCGTCTACCAAAAGATGCATGTGCATGCTTAAAACGCGTTTTCGCACAAATATGAGCGCGGCTGGTAAAAAGAGCAGCATCGGCATGCTTAGCACGTCGTTTGGTAGAAATCCACGTGCGCGTTCTGCAAAAAGCACCATTTGCATCCACATCTTGTGGTTTTGCAGAAAACTTCATCCGCGTCTACCAAAAGATGCATGTGCATGCTTAAAACGCGTTTTCGCACAAATGCGTGCGCGGGTGCTAAAAATAGCAGCATCGGCATGCTTAGCACGTCGTTTGGTAGAAATCCACGTGCGCGTTCTGCAAAAAGCACCATTTGCATGCACATCTTGTGGTTTTGCAGAAAACTTCATCAGCGTCTACCAAAAGATGCATGTGCATGCTTAAAACGCGTTTTCGCACAAATGCTTGCGCGGGTGGTAAAAAGAGCAGCATCGGCATGCTTAGCACGTCGTTTGGTAGAAATCCACGTGCGCGTTCTGCAAAAAAGCACCATTTGCATCCACATCTTGTGGTTTTGCAGAAAACTTCATCCGCGTCTACCAAAAGATGCATGTGCATGCTTAAAACGCGTTTTCGCACAAATGCGTGCGCGGGTGCTAAAAATAGCAGCATCGGCATGCTTAGCACGTCGTTTGGTAGAAAATCCACGTGCGCGTTCTGCCAAAAGCCCCATTTGCATGCACATCTTGTGGTTTTGCAGAAAACTTCATCCGCGTCTACCAAAAGATGCATGTGCATGCTTAAAACGCGTTTTCGCACAAATCCGTGCGCGGGTGCTAAAAAGAGCAGCATCGGCAAGCTTAGCACATCGTTTGGTAGAAATCCACGTGCGCGTTCTGCAAAAAGCACCATTTGCATGCACATCTTGTGGTTTTGCAGAAAACTTCATCCGCGTCTACCAAAAGATGCATGTGCATGCTTAAAACGCGTTTTCGCACAAATGCGTGCGCGGGTGCTAAAAACAGCAGCATCGGCATGCTTAGCACGTCGTTTGGTAGAAATCCACGTGCGCGTTCTGCAAAAAGCACCATTTGCATGCACATCTTGTGGTTTTGCAGAAAACTTCATCCGCGTCTACCAAAAGATGCATGTGCATGCTTAAAACGCGTTTTCGCACAAATGCGTGCGCGGGTGCTAAAAAGAGCAGCATCGGCATGCTTAGCACGTCGTTTGGTAGAAATCCACGTGCGCGTTCTGCAAAAAGCACCATTTGCATGCACATCTTGTGGTTTTGCAGAAAACTTCATCAGCGTCTACCAAAAGATGCATGTGCATGCTTAAAACGCGTTTTCGCACAAATGCTTGCGCGGGTGGTAAAAAGAGCAGCATCGGCATGCTTAGCACGTCGTTTGGTAGAAATCCACGTGCGCGTTCTGCAAAAAGCACCATTTGCATCCACATCTTGTGGTTTTGCAGAAAACTTCATCCGCGTCTACCAAAAGATGCATGTGCATGCTTAAAACGCGTTTTCGCACAAATGCGTGCGCGGGTGCTAAAAAGAGCAGCATCGGCATGCTTAGCACGTCGTTTGGTAGAAATCCACGTGCGCGTTCTGCAAAAAGCACCATTTGCATGCACATCTTGTGGTTTTCCAGAAAACTTCATCCGCGTCTACCAAAAGATGCATGTGCATGCTTAAAACGCGTTTTCGCACAAATGCGTGCGCGGGTGCTAAAAATAGCAGCATCGGCATGCTTAGCACGTCGTTTGGTAGAAATCCACGTGCGCGTTCTGCAAAAAGCACCATTTGCATGCACATCTTGTGGTTTTGCAGAAAACTTCATCCGCGTCTACCAAAAGATGCATGTGCATGCTTAAAACGCGTTTTCGCACAAATGCTTGCGCGGGTGCTAAAAAGAGCAGCATCGGCATGCTTAGCACGTCGTTTGGTAGAAATCCACGTGCGCGTTCTGCAAAAAGCACCATTTGCATGCACATCTTGTGGTTTTGTAGAAAACTTCATCCGCGTCTACCAAAAGATGCATGTGCATGCTTAAAACGCGTTTTCGCACAAATGCGTGCGCGGGTGCTAAAAATAGCAGCATCGGCATGCTTAGCACGTCGTTTGGTAGAAATCCACGTGCGCGTTCTGCAAAAAGCACCATTTGCATGCACATCTTGTGGTTTTGCAGAAAACTTCATCCGCGTCTACCAAAAGATGCATGTGCATGCTTAAAACGCGTTTTCGCACAAATGCGTGCGCGGGTGCTAAAAAGAGCAGCATCGGCATGCTCAGCACGTCGTTTGGTAGAAATCCACGTGCGCGTTCTGCCAAAAGCACCATTTGCATGCACATCTTGTGGTTTTGCAGAAAACTTCATCCGCGTCTACCAAAAGATGCATGTGCATGCTTAAAACGCGTTTTCGCACAAATCCGTGCGCGGGTGCTAAAAAGAGCAGCATCGGCAAGCTTAGCACATCGTTTGGTAGAAATCCACGTGCGCGTTCTGCAAAAAGCACCATTTGCATGCACATGTTGTGGTTTTGCAGAAAACTTCATCCGCGTCTACCAAAAGATGCATGTGCATGCTTAAAACGCGTTTTCGCACAAATGCGTGCGCGGGTGCTAAAAAGAGCAGCATCGGCATGCTTAGCACGTCGTTTGGTAGAAATCCACGTGCGCGTTCTGCAAAAAGCACCATTTGCATGCACATCTTGTGGTTTTGCAGAAAACTTCATCAGCGTCTACCAAAAGATGCATGTGCATGCTTAAAACGCGTTTTCGCACAAATATGTGCGCGGCTGGTAAAAAGAGCAGCATCGGCATGCTTAGCACGTCGTTTGGTAGAAATCCACGTGCGCGTTCTGCAAAAAGCACCATTTGCATCCACATCTTGTGGTTTTGCAGAAAACTTCATCCGCGTCTACCAAAAGATGCATGTGCATGCTTAAAACGCGTTTTCGCACAAATGCGTGCGCGGGTGCTAAAAATAGCAGCATCGGCATGCTTAGCACGTCGTTTGGTAGAAATCCACGTGCGCGTTCTGCAAAAAGCACCATTTGCATGCACATCTTGTGGTTTTGCAGAAAACTTCATCCGCGTCTACCAAAAGATGCATGTGCATGCTTAAAACGCGTTTTCGCACAAATCCGTGCGCGGGTGCTAAAAAGAGCAGCATCGGCATGCTTAGCACGTCGTTTGGTAGAAATCCACGTGCGCGTTCTGCAAAAAGCACCATTTGCATGCACATCTTGTGGTTTTGCAGAAAACTTCATCCGCGTCTACCAAAAGATGCATGTGCATGCTTAAAAACGCGTTTTCGCACAAATGCGTGCGCGGGTGCTAAAAAGAGCAGCATCGGCATGCTTAGCACGTCGTTTGGTAGAAATCCACGTGCGCGTTCTGCCAAAAGCCCCATTTGCATGCACATCTTGTGGTTTTGCAGAAAACTTCATCCGCGTCTACCAAAAGATGCATGTGCATGCTTAAAACGCGTTTTCGCACAAATCCGTGCGCGGGTGCTAAAAAGAGCAGCATCGGCAAGCTTAGCACATCGTTTGGTAGAAATCCACGTGCGCGTTCTGCAAAAAGCACCATTTGCATGCACATCTTGTGGTTTTGCAGAAAACTTCATCCGCGTCTACCAAAAGATGCATGTGCATGCTTAAAACGCGTTTTCGCACAAATGCGTGCGCGGGTGCTAAAAACAGCAGCATCGGCATGCTTAGCACGTCGTTTGGTAGAAATCCACGTGCGCGTTCTGCAAAAAGCACCATTTGCATGCACATCTTGTGGTTTTGCAGAAAACTTCATCCGCGTCTACCAAAAGATGCATGAGCATGCTTAAAACGCGTTTTCGCACAAATGCGTGCGCGGGTGCTAAAAAGAGCAGCATCGGCATGCTTAGCACGTCGTTTGGTAGAAATCCACGTGCGCGTTCTGCAAAAAGCACCATTTGCATGCACATCTTGTGGTTTTGCAGAAAACTTCATCAGCGTCTACCAAAAGATGCATGTGCATGCTTAAAACGCGTTTTCGCACAAATGCTTGCGCGGGTGGTAAAAAGAGCAGCATCGGCATGCTTAGCACGTCGTTTGGTAGAAATCCACGTGCGCGTTCTGCAAAAAGCACCATTTGCATCCACATCTTGTGGTTTTGCAGAAAACTTCATCCGCGTCTACCAAAAGATGCATGTGCATGCTTAAAACGCGTTTTCGCACAAATGCGTGCGCGGGTGCTATAAAAATAGCAGCATCGGCATGCTTAGCACGTCGTTTGGTAGAAATCCACGTGCGCGTTCTGCAAAAAGCACCATTTGCATGCACATCTTGTGGTTTTGCAGAAAACTTGATCCGCGTCTACCAAAAGATGCATGTGCATGCTTAAAACGCGTTTTCGCACAAATGCGTGCGCGGGTGCTAAAAAGAGCAGCATCGGCATGCTTAGCACGTCGTTTGGTAGAAATCCACGTGCGCGTTCTGCAAAAAGCACCATTTGCATGCACATCTTGTGGTTTTGCAGAAAACTTCATCAGCGTCTACCAAAAGATGCATGTGCATGCTTAAAACGCGTTTTCGCACAAATGCTTGCGCGGGTGGTAAAAAGAGCAGCATCGGCATGCTTAGCACGTCGTTTGGTAGAAATCCACGTGCGCGTTCTGCAAAAAGCACCATTTGCATCCACATCTTGTGGTTTTGCAGAAAACTTCATCCGCGTCTACCAAAAGATGCATGTGCATGCTTAAAACGCGTTTTCGCACAAATGCGTGCGCGGGTGCTAAAAATAGCAGCATCGGCATGCTTAGCACGTCGTTTGGTAGAAATCCACGTGCGCGTTCTGCCAAAAGCACCATTTGCATGCACATCTTGTGGTTTTGCAGAAAACTTCATCCGCGTCTACCAAAAGATGCATGTGCATGCTTAAAACGCGTTTTCGCACATATCCGTGCGCGGGTGCTAAAAAGAGCAGCATCGGCATGCTTAGCACGTCGTTTGGTAGAAATCCACGTGCGCGTTCTGCCAAAAGCACCATTTGCATGCACATCTTGTGGTTTTGCAGAAAACTTCATCCGCGTCTACCAAAAGATGCATGTGCATGCTTAAAACGCGTTTTCGTACAAATGCGTGCGCGGGTGCTAAAAAGAGCAGCATCGGCATGCTTAGCACGTCGTTTGGTAGAAATCCACGTGCGCGTTCTGCCAAAAGCACCATTTGCATGCACATCTTGTGGTTTTGCAGAAAACTTCATCCGCGTCTACCAAAAGATGCATGTGCATGCTTAAAACGCGTTTTCGCACAAATGCGTGCGCGGGTGCTAAAAAGAGCAGCATCGGCATGCTAAGCACGTCGTTTGGTAGAAATCCACGTGCGCGTTCTGCCAAAAGCACCATTTGCATGCACATCTTGTGGTTTTGCAGAAAACTTCATCCGCGTCTACCAAAAGATGCATGTGCATGCTTAAAACGCGTTTTCGCACAAATGCGTGCGCGGGTGCTAAAAAGAGCAGCATCGGCATGCTTAGCACGTCGTTTGGTAGAAATCCACGTGCGCGTTCTGCCAAAAGCACCATTTGCATGCACATCTTGTGGTTTTGCAGAAAACTTCATCCGCGTCTACCAAAAGATGCATGTGATGCTTAAAACGCGTTTTCGCACAAATCCGTGCGCGGGTGCTAAAAAGAGCAGCATCGGCATGCTTAGCACGTCGTTTGGTAGAAATCCACGTGCGCGTTCTGCCAAAAGCACCATTTGCATGCACATCGTGTGGTTTTGCAGAAAACTTCATCAGCGTCTACCAAAAGATGCATGTGCATGCTTAAAACGCGTTTTCGCACAAATATGAGCGCGGCTGGTAAAAAGAGCAGCATCGGCATGCTTAGCACGTCGTTTGGTAGAAATCCACGTGCGCGTTCTGCCAAAAGCCCCATTTGCATCCACATCTTGTGGTTTTGCAGAAAACTTCATCCGCGTCTACCAAAAGATGCATGTGCATGCTTAAAACGCGTTTTCGCACAAATGCGTGCGCGGGTGCTAAAAATAGCAGCATCGGCATGCTTAGCACGTCGTTTGGTAGAAATCCACGTGCGCGTTCTGCAAAAAGCACCATTTGCATGCACATCTTGTGGTTTTGCAGAAAACTTCATCCGCGTCTACCAAAAGATGCATGTGCATGCTTAAAACGCGTTTTCGCACAAATGCGTGCGCGGGTGCTAAAAACAGCAGCATCGGCATGCTTAGCACGTCGTTTGGTAGAAATCCACGTGCGCGTTCTGCAAAAAGCACCATTTGCATGCACATCTTGTGGTTTTGCAGAAAACTTCATCCGCGTCTACCAAAAGATGCATGTGCATGCTTAAAACGCGTTTTCGCACAAATGCGTGCGCGGGTGCTAAAAAGAGCAGCATCGGCATGCTTAGCACGTCGTTTGGTAGAAATCCACGTGCGCGTTCTGCAAAAAGCACCATTTGCATGCACATCTTGTGGTTTTGCAGAAAACTTCATCAGCGTCTACCAAAAGATGCATGTGCATGCTTAAAACGCGTTTTCGCACAAATGCTTGCGCGGGTGGTAAAAAGAGCAGCATCGGCATGCTTAGCACGTCGTTTGGTAGAAATCCACGTGCGCGTTCTGCAAAAAGCACCATTTGCATCCACATCTTGTGGTTTTGCAGAAAACTTCATCCGCGTCTACCAAAAGATGCATGTGCATGCTTAAAACGCGTTTTCGCACAAATGCGTGCGCGGGTGCTAAAAATAGCAGCATCGGCATGCTTAGCACGTCGTTTGGTAGAAATCCACGTGCGCGTTCTGCAAAAAGCACCATTTGCATGCACATCTTGTGGTTTTGCAGAAAACTTGATCCGCGTCTACCAAAAGATGCATGTGCATGCTTAAAACGCGTTTTCGCACAAATGCGTGCGCGGGTGCTAAAAAGAGCAGCATCGGCATGCTTAGCACGTCGTTTGGTAGAAATCCACGTGCGCGTTCTGCAAAAAGCACCATTTGCATGCACATCTTGTGGTTTTGCAGAAAACTTCATCAGCGTCTACCAAAAGATGCATGTGCATGCTTAAAACGCGTTTTCGCACAAATGCTTGCGCGGGTGGTAAAAAGAGCAGCATCGGCATGCTTAGCACGTCGTTTGGTAGAAATCCACGTGCGCGTTCTGCAAAAAGCACCATTTGCATCCACATCTTGTGGTTTTGCAGAAAACTTCATCCGCGTCTACCAAAAGATGCATGTGCATGCTTAAAATGCGTTTTCGCACAAATGCGTGCGCGGGTGCTAAAAATAGCAGCATCGGCATGCTTAGCACGTCGTTTGGTAGAAATCCACGTGCGCGTTCTGCAAAAAGCACCATTTGCATGCACATCTTGTGGTTTTGCAGAAAACTTCATCCTCGTCTACCAAAAGATGCATGTGCATGCTTAAAACGCGTTTTCGCACAAATGCGTGCGCGGGTGCTAAAAAGAGCAGCATCGGCATGCTTAGCACGTCGTTTGGTAGAAATCCACGTGCGCGTTCTGCCAAAAGCACCATTTGCATGCACATCTTGTGGTTTTGCAGAAAACTTCATCCGCGTCTACCAAAAGATGCATGTGCATGCTTAAAACGCGTTTTCGCACATATCCGTGCGCGGGTGCTAAAAAGAGCAGCATCGGCATGCTTAGCACGTCGTTTGGTAGAAATCCACGTGCGCGTTCTGCCAAAAGCACCATTTGCATGCACATCTTGTGGTTTTGCAGAAAACTTCATCCGCGTCTACCAAAAGATGCATGTGCATGCTTAAAACGCGTTTTCGTACAAATGCGTGCGCGGGTGCTAAAAAGAGCAGCATCGGCATGCTTAGCACGTCGTTTGGTAGAAATCCACGTGCGCGTTCTGCCAAAAGCACCATTTGCATGCACATCGTGTGGTTTTGCAGAAAACTTCATCAGCGTCTACCAAAAGATGCATGTGCATGCTTAAAACGCGTTTTCGCACAAATATGAGCGCGGCTGGTAAAAAGAGCAGCATCGGCATGCTTAGCACGTCGTTTGGTAGAAATCCACGTGCGCGTTCTGCGAAAAGCACCATTTGCATCCACATCTTGTGGTTTTGCAGAAAACTTCATCCGCGTCTACCAAAAGATGCATGTGCATGCTTAAAACGCGTTTTCGCACAAATGCGTGCGCGGGTGCTAAAAATAGCAGCATCGGCATGCTTAGCACGTCGTTTGGTAGAAATCCACGTGCGCGTTCTGCAAAAAGCACCATTTGCATGCACATCTTGTGGTTTTGCAGAAAACTTCATCAGCGTCTACCAAAAGATGCATGTGCATGCTTAAAACGCGTTTTCGCACAAATGCTTGCGCGGGTGGTAAAAAGAGCAGCATCGGCATGCTTAGCACGTCGTTTGGTAGAAATCCACGTGCGCGTTCTGCAAAAAGCACCATTTGCATCCACATCTTGTGGTTTTGCAGAAAACTTCATCCGCGTCTACCAAAAGATGCATGTGCATGCTTAAAACGCGTTTTCGCACAAATGCGTGCGCGGGTGCTAAAAATAGCAGCATCGGCATGCTTAGCACGTCGTTTGGTAGAAATCCACGTGCGCGTTCTGCCAAAAGCCCCATTTGCATGCACATCTTGTGGTTTTGCAGAAAACTTCATCCGCGTCTACCAAAAGATGCATGTGCATGCTTAAAACGCGTTTTCGCACAAATCCGTGCGCGGGTGCTAAAAAGAGCAGCATCGGCAAGCTTAGCACATCGTTTGGTAGAAATCCACGTGCGCGTTCTGCAAAAAGCACCATTTGCATGCACATCTTGTGGTTTTGCAGAAAACTTCATCCGCGTCTACCAAAAGATGCATGTGCATGCTTAAAACGCGTTTTCGCACAAATGCGTGCGCGGGTGCTAAAAACAGCAGCATCGGCATGCTTAGCACGTCGTTTGGTAGAAATCCACGTGCGCGTTCTGCAAAAAGCACCATTTGCATGCACATCTTGTGGTTTTGCAGAAAACTTCATCCGCGTCTACCAAAAGATGCATGTGCATGCTTAAAACGCGTTTTCGCACAAATGCGTGCGCGGGTGCTAAAAAGAGCAGCATCGGCATGCTTAGCACGTCGTTTGGTAGAAATCCACGTGCGCGTTCTGCAAAAAGCACCATTTGCATGCACATCTTGTGGTTTTGCAGAAAACTTCATCAGCGTCTACCAAAAGATGCATGTGCATGCTTAAAACGCGTTTTCGCACAAATGCTTGCGCGGGTGGTAAAAAGAGCAGCATCGGCATGCTTAGCACGTCGTTTGGTAGAAATCCACGTGCGCGTTCTGCAAAAAGCACCATTTGCATCCACATCTTGTGGTTTTGCAGAAAACTTCATCCGCGTCTACCAAAAGATGCATGTGCATGCTTAAAACGCGTTTTCGCACAAATGCGTGCGCGGGTGCTAAAAATAGCAGCATCGGCATGCTTAGCACGTCGTTTGGTAGAAATCCACGTGCGCGTTCTGCAAAAAGCACCATTTGCATGCACATCTTGTGGTTTTGCAGAAAACTTGATCCGCGTCTACCAAAAGATGCATGTGCATGCTTAAAACGCGTTTTCGCACAAATGCGTGCGCGGGTGCTAAAAAGAGCAGCATCGGCATGCTTAGCACGTCGTTTGGTAGAAATCCACGTGCGCGTTCTGCCAAAAGCACCATTTGCATGCACATCTTGTGGTTTTGCAGAAAACTTCATCCGCGTCTACCAAAAGATGCATGTGCATGCTTAAAACGCGTTTTCGCACAAATGCGTGCGCGGGTGCTAAAAAGAGCAGCATCGGCATGCTTAGCACGTCGTTTGGTAGAAATCCACGTGCGCGTTCTGTAAAAAGCACCATTTGCATGCACATCTTGTGGTTTTGCAGAAAACTTCATCCGCGTCTACCAAAAGATGCATGTGCATGCTTAAAACGCGTTTTCGCACAAATGCGTGCGCGGGTGCTAAAAAGAGCAGCATCGGCATGCTTAGCACGTCGTTTGGTAGAAATCCACGTGCGCGTTCTGCCAAAAGCACCATTTGCATGCACATCTTGTGGTTTTGCAGAAAACTTCATCCGCGTCTACCAAAAGATGCATGTGCATGCTTAAAAACGCGTTTTCGCACAAATCCGTGCGCGGGTGCTAAAAAGAGCAGCATCGGCATGCTTAGCACGTCGTTTGGTAGAAATCCACGTGCGCGTTCTGCAAAAAGCACCATTTGCATGCACATCTTGTGGTTTTGCAGAAAACTTCATCCGCGTCTACCAAAAGATGCATGTGCATGCTTAAAACGCGTTTTCGCACAAATGCGTGCGCGGGTGCTAAAAAAGAGCAGCATCGGCATGCTTAGCACGTCGTTTGGTAGAAATCCACGTGCGCGTTCTGCCAAAAGCACCATTTGCATGCACATCTTGTGGTTTTGCAGAAAACTTCATCCGCGTCTACCAAAAGATGCATGTGCATGCTTAAAACGCGTTTTCGCACAAATCCGTGCGCGGGTGCTAAAAAGAGCAGCATCGGCATGCTTAGCACGTCGTTTGGTAGAAATCCACGTGCGCGTTCTGCAAAAAGCACCATTTGCATGCACATCTTGTGGTTTTGCAGAAAACTTGATCCGCGTCTACCAAAAGATGCATGTGCATGCTTAAAACGCGTTTTCGCACAAATGCGTGCGCGGGTGCTAAAAAGAGCAGCATCGGCATGCTTAGCACGTCGTTTGGTAGAAATCCACGTGCGCGTTCTGCCAAAAGCACCATTTGCATGCACATCTTGTGGTTTTGCAGAAAACTTCATCCGCGTCTACCAAAAGATGCATGTGCATGCTTAAAACGCGTTTTCGCACAAATGCGTGCGCGGGTGCTAAAAAGAGCAGCATCGGCATGCTTAGCACGTCGTTTGGTAGAAATCCACGTGCGCGTTCTGTAAAAAGCACCATTTGCATGCACATCTTGTGGTTTTGCAGAAAACTTCATCCGCGTCTACCAAAAGATGCATGTGCATGCTTAAAACGCGTTTTCGCACAAATGCGTGCGCGGGTGCTAAAAAGAGCAGCATCGGCATGCTTAGCACGTCGTTTGGTAGAAATCCACGTGCGCGTTCTGCCAAAAGCACCATTTGCATGCACATCTTGTGGTTTTGCAGAAAACTTCATCCGCGTCTACCAAAAGATGCATGTGCATGCTTAAAACGCGTTTTCGCACAAATCCGTGCGCGGGTGCTAAAAAGAGCAGCATCGGCATGCTTAGCACGTCGTTTGGTAGAAATCCACGTGCGCGTTCTGCAAAAAGCACCATTTGCATGCACATCTTGTGGTTTTGCAGAAAACTTCATCCGCGTCTACCAAAAGATGCATGTGCATGCTTAAAACGCGTTTTCGCACAAATGCGTGCGCGGGTGCTAAAAAGAGCAGCATCGGCATGCTTAGCACGTCGTTTGGTAGAAATCCACGTGCGCGTTCTGCCAAAAGCACCATTTGCATGCACATCTTGTGGTTTTGCAGAAAACTTCATCCGCGTCTACCAAAAGATGCATGTGCATGCTTTAAAACGCGTTTTCGCACAAATCCGTGCGCGGGTGCTAAAAAGAGCAGCATCGGCATGCTTAGCACGTCGTTTGGTAGAAATCCACGTGCGCGTTCTGCAAAAAGCACCATTTGCATGCACATCTTGTGGTTTTTCAGAAAACTTCATCCGCGTCTACCAAAAGATGCATGTGCATGCTTAAAACGCGTTTTCGCACAAATGCGTGCGCGGGTGCTAAAAAGAGCAGCATCGGCATGCTTAGCACGTCGTTTGGTAGAAATCCACGTGCGCGTTCTGCCAAAAGCACCATTTGAATGCACATCTTGTGGTTTTGCAGAAAACTTCATCCGCGTCTACCAAAAGATGCATGTGCATGCTTTAAACGCGTTTTCGCACAAATGCGTGCGCGGGTGCTAAAAAGAGCAGCATCGGCATGCTTAGCACGTCGTTTGGTAGAAATCCACGTGCGCGTTCTGCCAAAAGCACCATTTGCATGCACATCTTGTGGTTTTGCAGAAAACTTCATCCGCGTCTACCAAAAGATGCATGTGCATGCTTAAAAACGCGTTTTCGCACAAATCCGTGCGCGGGTGCTAAAAAGAGCAGCATCGGCATGCTTAGCACGTCGTTTGGTAGAAATCCACGTGCGCGTTATGCAAAAAGCACCATTTGCATGCACATCTTGTGGTTTTGCAGAAAACTTCATCCGCGTCTACCAAAAGATGCATGTGCATGCTTAAAACGCGTTTTCGCACAAATGCGCGCGCGGGTGCTAAAAAGAGCAGCATCAGCATGCTTAGCACGTCGTTTGGTAGAAATCCACGTGCGCGTTCTGCCAAAAGCACCATTTGCATGCACATCTTGTGGTTTTGCAGAAAACTTCATCCGCGTCTACCCAAAAGATGCATGTGCATGCTTAAAACGCGTTTTCGCACAAATGCGTGCGCGGGTGCTAAAAAGAGCAGCATCGGCATGCTTAGCACGTCGTTTGGTAGAAATCCACGTGCGCGTTCTGCAAAAAGCACCATTTGCATGCACATCTTGTGGTTTTGCAGAAAACTTCATCCGCGTCTACCAAAAGATGCATGTGCATGCTTAAAACGCGTTTTCGCACAAATGCTTGCGCGGGTGGTAAAAAAGAGCAGCATCGGCATGCTTAGCACGTCGTTTGGTAGAAATCCACGTGCGCGTTCTGCAAAAAGCACCATTTGCATCCACATCTTGTGGTTTTGCAGAAAACTTCATCCGCGTCTACCAAAAGATGCATGTGCATGCTTAAAACGCGTTTTCGCACAAATGCGTGCGCGGGTGCTAAAAATAGCAGCATCGGCATGCTTAGCACGTCGTTTGGTAGAAATCCACGTGCGCGTTCTGCAAAAAGCACCATTTGCATGCACATCTTGTGGTTTTGCAGAAAACTTCATCCGCGTCTACCAAAAGATGCATGTGCATGCTTAAAACGCGTTTTCGCACAAATGCGTGCGTGGGTGCTAAAAAGAGCAGCATCGGCATGCTTAGCACGTCGTTTGGTAGAATCCACGTGCGCGTTCTGCCAAAAGCACCATTTGCATGCACATCTTGTGGTTTTGCAGAAAACTTCATCCGCGTCTACCAAAAGATGCATGTGCATGCTTAAAACGCGTTTTCGCACAAATCCGTGCGCGGGTGCTAAAAAGAGCAGCATCGGCATGCTTAGCACGTCGTTTGGTAGAAATCCACGTGCGCGTTCTGCAAAAAGCACCATTTGCATGCACATCTTGTGGTTTTTCAGAAAACTTCATCCGCGTCTACCAAAAGATGCATGTGGATGCTTAAAACGCGTTTTCGCACAAATGCGTGCGCGGGTGCTAAAAAGAGCAGCATCGGCATGCTTAGCACGTCGTTTGGTAGAAATCCACGTGCGCGTTCTGCCAAAAGCACCATTTGAATGCACATCTTGTGGTTTTGCAGAAAACTTCATCCGCGTCTACCAAAAGATGCATGTGCATGCTTAAAACGCGTTTTCGCACAAATGCGTGCGCGGGTGCTAAAAAGAGCAGCATCGGCATGCTTAGCACGTCGTTTGGTAGAAATCCACGTGCGCGTTCTGCCAAAAGCACCATTTGCATGCACATCTTGTGGTTTTGCAGAAAACTTCATCCGCGTCTACCAAAAGATGCATGTGCATGCTTAAAACGCGTTTTCGCACAAATCCGTGCGCGGGTGCTAAAAAGAGCAGCATCGGCATGCTTAGCACGTCGTTTGGTAGAAATCCACGTGCGCGTTATGCAAAAAGCACCATTTGCATGCACATCTTGTGGTTTTGCAGAAAACTTCATCCGCGTCTACCAAAAGATGCATGTGCATGCTTAAAACGCGTTTTCGCACAAATGCGCGCGCGGGTGCTAAAAAGAGCAGCATCAGCATGCTTAGCACGTCGTTTGGTAGAAATCCACGTGCGCGTTCTGCAAAAAGCACCATTTGCATGCACATCTTGTGGTTTTGCAGAAAACTTCATCCGCGTCTACCAAAAGATGCATGTGCATGCTTAAAACGCGTTTTCGCACAAATGCTTGCGCGGGTGGTAAAAAGAGCAGCATCGGCATGCTTAGCACGTCGTTTGGTAGAAATCCACGTGCGCGTTCTGCAAAAAGCACCATTTGCATCCACATCTTGTGGTTTTGCAGAAAACTTCATCCGCGTCTACCAAAAGATGCATGTGCATGCTTAAAACGCGTTTTCGCACAAATGCGTGCGCGGGTGCTAAAAATAGCAGCATCGGCATGCTTAGCACGTCGTTTGGTAGAAATCCACGTGCGCGTTCTGCAAAAAGCACCATTTGCATGCACATCTTGTGGTTTTGCAGAAAACTTCATCCGCGTCTACCAAAAGATGCATGTGCATGCTTAAAACGCGTTTTCGCACAAATGCGTGCGCGGGTGCTAAAAAGAGCAGCATCGGCATGCTTAGCACGTCGTTTGGTAGAAATCCACGTGCGCGTTCTGCCAAAAGCACCATTTGCATGCACATCTTGTGGTTTTGCAGAAAACTTCATCCGCGTCTACCAAAAGATGCATGTGCATGCTTAAAACGCGTTTTCGCACATATCCGTGCGCGGGTGCTAAAAAGAGCAGCATCGGCATGCTTAGCACGTCGTTTGGTAGAAATCCACGTGCGCGTTCTGCCAAAAGCACCATTTGCATGCACATCTTGTGGTTTTGCAGAAAACTTCATCCGCGTCTACCAAAAGATGCATGTGCATGCTTAAAACGCGTTTTCGTACAAATGCGTGCGCGGGTGCTAAAAAGAGCAGCATCGGCATGCTTAGCACGTCGTTTGGTAGAAATCCACGTGCGCGTTCTGCCAAAAGCACCATTTGCATGCACATCTTGTGGTTTTGCAGAAAACTTCATCCGCGTCTACCAAAAGATGCATGTGCATGCTTAAAACGCGTTTTCGCTCAAATGCGTGCGCGGGTGCTAAAAAGAGCAGCATCGGCATGCTAAGCACGTCGTTTGGTAGAAATCCACGTGCGCGTTCTGCCAAAAGCACCATTTGCATGCACATCTTGTGGTTTTGCAGAAAACTTCATCCGCGTCTACCAAAAGATGCATGTGCATGCTTAAAACGCGTTTTCGCACAAATGCGTGCGCGGGTGCTAAAAAGAGCAGCATCGGCATGCTTAGCACGTCGTTTGGTAGAAATCCACGTGCGCGTTCTGCCAAAAGCACCATTTGCATGCACATCTTGTGGTTTTGCAGAAAACTTCATCCGCGTCTACCAAAAGATGCATGTGATGCTTAAAACGCGTTTTCGCACAAATCCGTGCGCGGGTGCTAAAAAGAGCAGCATCGGCATGCTTAGCACGTCGTTTGGTAGAAATCCACGTGCGCGTTCTGCCAAAAGCACCATTTGCATGCACATCGTGTGGTTTTGCAGAAAACTTCATCAGCGTCTACCAAAAGATGCATGTGCATGCTTAAAACGCGTTTTCGCACAAATATGAGCGCGGCTGGTAAAAAGAGCAGCATCGGCATGCTTAGCACGTCGTTTGGTAGAAATCCACGTGCGCGTTCTGCAAAAAGCACCATTTGCATCCACATCTTGTGGTTTTGCAGAAAAACTTCATCCGCGTCTACCAAAAGATGCATGTGCATGCTTAAAACGCGTTTTCGCACAAATGCGTGCGCGGGTGCTAAAAATAGCAGCATCGGCATGCTTAGCACGTCGTTTGGTAGAAATCCACGTGCGCGTTCTGCAAAAAGCACCATTTGCATGCACATCTTGTGGTTTTGCAGAAAACTTCATCAGCGTCTACCAAAAGATGCATGTGCATGCTTAAAACGCGTTTTCGCACAAATGCTTGCGCGGGTGGTAAAAAGAGCAGCATCGGCATGCTTAGCACGTCGTTTGGTAGAAATCCACGTGCGCGTTCTGCAAAAAGCACCATTTGCATCCACATCTTGTGGTTTTGCAGAAAACTTCATCCGCGTCTACCAAAAGATGCATGTGCATGCTTAAAACGCGTTTTCGCACAAATGCGTGCGCGGGTGCTAAAAATAGCAGCATCGGCATGCTTAGCACGTCGTTTGGTAGAAATCCACGTGCGCGTTCTGCCAAAAGCCCCATTTGCATGCACATCTTGTGGTTTTGCAGAAAACTTCATCCGCGTCTACCAAAAGATGCATGTGCATGCTTAAAACGCGTTTTCGCACAAATCCGTGCGCGGGTGCTAAAAAGAGCAGCATCGGCAAGCTTAGCACATCGTTTGGTAGAAATCCCACGTGCGCGTTCTGCAAAAAGCACCATTTGCATGCACATCTTGTGGTTTTGCAGAAAACTTCTTCCGCGTCTACCAAAAGATGCATGTGCATGCTTAAAACGCGTTTTCGCACAAATGCGTGCGCGGGTGCTAAAAACAGCAGCATCGGCATGCTTAGCACGTCGTTTGGTAGAAATCCACGTGCGCGTTCTGCAAAAAGCACCATTTGCATGCACATCTTGTGGTTTTGCAGAAAACTTCATCCGCGTCTACCAAAAGATGCATGTGCATGCTTAAAACGCGTTTTTCGCACAAATGCGTGCGCGGGTGCTAAAAAGAGCAGCATCGGCATGCTTAGCACGTCGTTTGGTAGAAATCCACGTGCGCGTTCTGCAAAAAGCACCATTTGCATGCACATCTTGTGGTTTTGCAGAAAACTTCATCAGCGTCTACCAAAAGATGCATGTGCATGCTTAAAACGCGTTTTCGCACAAATGCTTGCGCGGGTGGTAAAAAGAGCAGCATCGGCATGCTTAGCACGTCGTTTGGTAGAAATCCACGTGCGCGTTCTGCAAAAAGCACCATTTGCATCCACATCTTGTGGTTTTGCAGAAAACTTCATCCGCGTCTACCAAAAGATGCATGTGCATGCTTAAAACGCGTTTTCGCACAAATGCGTGCGCGGGTGCTAAAAATAGCAGCATCGGCATGCTTAGCACGTCGTTTGGTAGAAATCCACGTGCGCGTTCTGCAAAAAGCACCATTTGCATGCACATCTTGTGGTTTTGCAGAAACTTGATCCGCGTCTACCAAAAGATGCATGTGCATGCTTAAAACGCGTTTTCGCACAAATGCGTGCGCGGGTGCTAAAAAGAGCAGCATCGGCATGCTTAGCACGTCGTTTGGTAGAAATCCACGTGCGCGTTCTGCCAAAAGCACCATTTGCATGCACATCTTGTGGTTTTGCAGAAAACTTCATCCGCGTCTACCAAAAGATGCATGTGCATGCTTAAAACGCGTTTTCGCACAAATGCGTGCGCGGGTGCTAAAAATAGCAGCATCGGCATGCTTAGCACGTCGTTTGGTAGAAATCCACGTGCGCGTTCTGCAAAAAGCACCATTTGCATGCACATCTTGTGGTTTTGCAGAAAACTTGATCCGCGTCTACCAAAAGATGCATGTGCATGCTTAAAACGCGTTTTCGCACAAATGCGTGCGCGGGTGCTAAAAAGAGCAGCATCGGCATGCTTAGCACGTCGTTTGGTAGAAATCCACGTGCGCGTTCTTCCAAAAGCACCATTTGCATGCACATCTTGTGGTTTTGCAGAAAACTTCATCCGCGTCTACCAAAAGATGCATGTGCATGCTTAAAACGCGTTTTCGCACAAATGCGTGCGCGGGTGCTAAAAAGAGCAGCATCGGCATGCTTAGCACGTCGTTTGGTAGAAATCCACGTGCGCGTTCTGTAAAAAGCACCATTTGCATGCACATCTTGTGGTTTTGCAGAAAACTTCATCCGCGTCTACCAAAAAGATGCATGTGCATGCTTAAAACGCGTTTTCGCACAAATGCGTGCGCGGGTGCTAAAAAGAGCAGCATCGGCACTTAGCACGTCGTTTGGTAGAAATCCACGTGCGCGTTCTGCCAAAAGCACCATTTGCATGCACATCTTGTGGTTTTGCAGAAAACTTCATCCGCGTCTACCAAAAGATGCATGTGCATGCTTAAAACGCGTTTTCGCACAAATCCGTGCGCGGGTGCTAAAAAGAGCAGCATCGGCATGCTTAGCACGTCGTTTGGTAGAAATCCACGTGCGCGTTCTGCAAAAAGCACCATTTGCATGCACATCTTGTGGTTTTGCAGAAAACTTCATCCGCGTCTACCAAAAGATGCATGTGCATGCTTAAAACGCGTTTTCGCACAAATGCGTGCGCGGGTGCTAAAAAGAGCAGCATCGGCATGCTTAGCACGTCGTTTGGTAGAAATCCACGTGCGCGTTCTGCCAAAAGCACCATTTGCATGCACATCTTGTGGTTTTGCAGAAAACTTCATCCGCGTCTACCAAAAGATGCATGTGCATGCTTAAAACGCGTTTTCGCACAAATCCGTGCGCGGGTGCTAAAAAGAGCAGCATCGGCATGCTTAGCACGTCGTTTGGTAGAAATCCACGTGCGCGTTCTGCAAAAAGCACCATTTGCATGCACATCTTGTGGTTTTTCAGAAAACTTCATCCGCGTCTACCAAAAGATGCATGTGCATGCTTAAAACGCGTTTTCGCACAAATGCGTGCGCGGGTGCTAAAAAGAGCAGCATCGGCATGCTTAGCACGTCGTTTGGTAGAAATCCACGTGCGCGTTCTGCCAAAAGCACCATTTGAATGCACATCTTGTGGTTTTGCAGAAAACTTCATCCGCGTCTACCAAAAGATGCATGTGCATGCTTAAAACGCGTTTTCGCACAAATGCGTGCGCGGGTGCTAAAAAGAGCAGCATCGGCATGCTTAGCACGTCGTTTGGTAGAAATCCACGTGCGCGTTCTGCCAAAAGCACCATTTGCATGCACATCTTGTGGTTTTGCAGAAAACTTCATCCGCGTCTACCAAAAGATGCATGTGCATGCTTAAAACGCGTTTTCGCACAAATCCGTGCGCGGGTGCTAAAAAGAGCAGCATCGGCATGCTTAGCACGTCGTTTGGTAGAAATCCACGTGCGCGTTATGCAAAAAGCACCATTTGCATGCACATCTTGTGGTTTTGCAGAAAACTTCATCCGCGTCTACCAAAAGATGCATGTGCATGCTTAAAACGCGTTTTCGCACAAATGCGCGCGCGGGTGCTAAAAAGAGCAGCATCAGCATGCTTAGCACGTCGTTTGGTAGAAATCCACGTGCGCGTTCTGCCAAAAGCACCATTTGCATGCACATCTTGTGGTTTTGCAGAAAACTTCATCCGCGTCTACCAAAAGATGCATGTGCATGCTTAAAACGCGTTTTCGCACAAATGCGTGCGCGGGTGCTAAAAAGAGCAGCATCGGCATGCTTAGCACGTCGTTTGGTAGAAATCCACGTGCGCGTTCTGCAAAAAGCACCATTTGCATGCACATCTTGTGGTTTTGCAGAAAACTTCATCCGCGTCTACCAAAAGATGCATGTGCATGCTTAAAACGCGTTTTCGCACAAATGCTTGCGCGGGTGGTAAAAAGAGCAGCATCGGCATGCTTAGCACGTCGTTTGGTAGAAATCCACGTGCGCGTTCTGCAAAAAGCACCATTTGCATCCACATCTTGTGGTTTTGCAGAAAACTTCATCCGCGTCTACCAAAAGATGCATGTGCATGCTTAAAACGCGTTTTCGCACAAATGCGTGCGCGGGTGCTAAAAATAGCAGCATCGGCATGCTTAGCACGTCGTTTGGTAGAAATCCACGTGCGCGTTCTGCAAAAAGCACCATTTGCATGCACATCTTGTGGTTTTGCAGAAAACTTCATCCGCGTCTACCAAAAGATGCATGTGCATGCTTAAAACGCGTTTTATCTGTCTCGCGTGTGTGGGTGCTAAAAAGAGCAGCATCGGCATGCTTAGCACGTCGTTTGGTAGAAATCCACGTGCGCGTTCTGCCAAAAGCACCATTTGCATGCACATCTTGTGGTTTTGCAGAAAACTTCATCCGCGTCTACCAAAAGATGCATGTGCATGCTTAAAACGCGTTTTCGCACAAATCCGTGCGCGGGTGCTAAAAAGAGCAGCATCGGCATGCTTAGCACGTCGTTTGGTAGAAATCCACGTGCGCGTTCTGCAAAAAGCACCATTTGCATGCACATCTTGTGGTTTTGCAGAAAACTTCATCCGCGTCTACCAAAAGATGCATGTGCATGCTTAAAACGCGTTTTCGCACAAATGCGTGCGCGGGTGCTAAAAAGAGCAGCATCGGCATGCTTAGCACGTCGTTTGGTAGAAATCCACGTGCGCGTTCTGCCAAAAGCACCATTTGCATGCACATCTTGTGGTTTTGCAGAAAACTTCATCCGCGTCTACTAAAAGATGCATGTGCATGCTTAAAACGCGTTTTCGCACAAATCCGTGCGCGGGTGCTAAAAAGAGCAGCATCGGCATGCTTAGCACGTCGTTTGGTAGAAATCCACGTGCGCGTTCTGCAAAAAGCACCATTTGCATGCACATCTTGTGGTTTTTCAGAAAACTTCATCCGCGTCTACCAAAAGATGCATGTGCATGCTTAAAACGCGTTTTCGCACAAATGCGTGCGCGGGTGCTAAAAAGAGCAGCATCGGCATGCTTAGCACGTCGTTTGGTAGAAATCCACGTGCGCGTTCTGCCAAAAGCACCATCTGAATGCACATCTTGTGGTTTTGCAGAAAACTTCATCCGCGTCTACCAAAAGATGCATGTGCATGCTTAAAACGCGTTTTCGCACAAATGCGTGCGCGGGTGCTAAAAAGAGCAGCATCGGCATGCTTAGCACGTCGTTTGGTAGAAATCCACGTGCGCGTTCTGCCAAAAGCACCATTTGCATGCACATCTTGTGGTTTTGCAGAAAACTTCATCCGCGTCTACCAAAAGATGCATGTGAATGCTTAAAACGCGTTTTCGCACAAATCCGTGCGCGGGTGCTAAAAAGAGCAGCATCGGCATGCTTAGCACGTCGTTTGGTAGAAATCCACGTGCGCGTTATGCAAAAAGCCCCATTTGCATGCACATCTTGTGGTTTTGCAGAAAACTTCATCCGCGTCTACCAAAAGATGCATGTGCATGCTTAAAACGCGTTTTCGCACAAATGCGCGCGCGGGTGCTAAAAAGAGCAGCATCAGCATGCTTAGCACGTCGTTTGGTAGAAATCCACGTGCGCGTTCTGCCAAAAGCACCATTTGCATGCACATCTTGTGGTTTTGCAGAAAACTTCATCCGCGTCTACCAAAAGATGCATGTGCATGCTTAAAACGCGTTTTCGCACAAATGCGTGCGCGGGTGCTAAAAAGAGCAGCATCGGCATGCTTAGCACGTCGTTTGGTAGAAATCCACGTGCGCGTTCTGCAAAAAGCACCATTTGCATGCACATCTTGTGGTTTTGCAGAAAACTTCATCCGCGTCTACCAAAAGATGCATGTGCATGCTTAAAACGCGTTTTCGCACAAATGCGTGCGCGGGTGCTAAAAAGAGCAGCATCGGCATGCTTAGCACGTCGTTTGGTAGAAATCCACGTGCGCGTTCTGCCAAAAGCACCATTTGCATGCACATCTTGTGGTTTTGCAGAAAACTTCATCCGCGTCTACCAAAAGATGCATGTGCATGTTTAAAACGCGTTTTCGCACAAATCCGTGCGCGGGTGCTAAAAAGAGCAGCATCGGCATGCTTAGCACGTCGTTTGGTAGAAATCCACGTGCGCGTTCTGCAAAAAGCACCATTTGCATGCACATCTTGTGGTTTTGCAGAAAACTTCATCCGCGTCTACCAAAAGATGCATGTGCATGCTTAAAACGCGTTTTCGCACAAATGCGTGCTCGGGTGCTAAAAAGAGCAGCATCGGCATGCTTAGCACGTCGTTTGGTAGAAATCCACGTGCGCGTTCTGCCAAAAGCACCATTTGCATGCACATCTTGTGGTTTTGCAGAAAACTTCATCCGCGTCTACCAAAAGATGCATGTGCATGCTTAAAACGCGTTTTCGCACAAATCCGTGCGCGGGTGCTAAAAAGAGCAGCATCGGCATGCTTAGCACGTCGTTTGGTAGAAATCCACGTGCGCGTTCTGCAAAACGCACCATTTGCATGCACATCTTGTGGTTTTGCAGAAAACTTCATCCGCGTCTACCAAAAGATGCATGTGCATGCTTAAAACGCGTTTTCGCACAAATGCGTGCGCGGGTGCTAAAAAGAGCAGCATCGGCATGCTTAGCACGTCGTTTGGTAGAAATCCACGTGCGCGTTCTGCCAAAAGCACCATTTGCATGCACATCTTGTGGTTTTGCAGAAAACTTCATCCGCGTCTACCAAAAGATGCATGTGCATGTTTAAAACGCGTTTTCGCACAAATCCGTGCGCGGGTGCTAAAAAGAGCAGCATCGGCAAGCTTAGCACGTCGTTTGGTAGAAATCCACGTGCGCGTTCTGCCAAAAGCACCATTTGCATGCACATCTTGTGGTTTTGCAGAAAACTTCATCCGCGTCTACCAAAAGATGCATGTGCATGCTTAAAACGCGTTTTCGCACAAATGCGTGCGCGGGTGCTAAAAAGAGCAGCATCGGCATGCTTAGCACGTCGTTTGGTAGAAATCCACGTGCGCGTTCTGCAAAAAGCACCATTTGCATGCACATCTTGTGGTTTTGCAGAAAACTTCATCCGCGTCTACCAAAAGATGCATGTGCATGCTTAAAACGCGTTTTCGCACAAATGCGTGCGCGGGTGCTAAAAAGAGCAGCATCGGCATGCTTAGCACGTCGTTTGGTAGAAATCCACGTGCGCGTTCTGCAAAAAGCACCATTTGCATGCACATCTTGTGGTTTTGCAGAAAACTTCATCCGCGTCTACCAAAAGATGCATGTGCATGCTTAAAACGCGTTTTCGCACAAATGCGTGCGCGGGTGCTAAAAAGAGCAGCATCGGCATGCTTAGCACGTCGTTTGGTAGAAATCCACGTGCGCGTTCTGCCAAAAGCACCATTTGCATGCACATCTTGTGGTTTTGCAGAAAACTTCATCCGCGTCTACCAAAAGATGCATGTGCATGCTTAAAACGCGTTTTCGCACAAATCCGTGCGCGGGTGCTAAAAAGAGCAGCATCGGCAAGCTTAGCACATCGTTTGGTAGAAATCCACGTGCGCGTTCTGCAAAAAGCACCATTTGCATGCACATCTTGTGGTTTTGCAGAAAACTTCATCCGCGTCTACCAAAAGATGCATGTGCATGCTTAAAACGCGTTTTCGCACAAATGCGTGCGCGGGTGCTAAAAAGAGCAGCATCGGCATGCTTAGCACGTCGTTTGGTAGAAATCCACGTGCGCGTTATGCAAAAAGCACCATTTGCATGCACATCTTGTGGTTTTGCAGAAAACTTCATCCGCGTCTACCAAAAGATGCATGCGCATGCTTAAAACGCGTTTTCGCACAAATGCGCGCGCGGGTGCTAAAAAGAGCAGCATCAGCATGCTTAGCACGTCGTTTGGTAGAAATCCACGTGCGCGTTCTGCCAAAAGCACCATTTGCATGCACATCTTGTGGTTTTGCAGAAAACTTCATCCGCGTCTACCAAAAGATGCATGTGCATGCTTAAAACGCGTTTTCGCACAAATGCGTGCGCGGGTGCTAAAAAGAGCAGCATCGGCATGCTTAGCACGTCGTTTGGTAGAAATCCACGTGCGCGTTCTGCAAAAAGCACCATTTGCATGCACATCTTGTGGTTTTGCAGAAAACTTCATCCGCGTCTACCAAAAGATGCATGTGCATGCTTAAAACGCGTTTTCGCACAAATGCGTGCGCGGGTGCTAAAAAGAGCAGCATCGGCATGCTTAGCACGTCGTTTGGTAGAAATCCACGTGCGCGTTCTGCCAAAAGCACCATTTGCATGCACATCTTGTGGTTTTGCAGAAAACTTCATCCGCGTCTACCAAAAGATGCATGTGCATGTTTAAAACGCGTTTTCGCACAAATCCGTGCGCGGGTGCTAAAAAGAGCAGCATCGGCATGCTTAGCACGTCGTTTGGTAGAAATCCACGTGCGCGTTCTGCAAAAAGCACCATTTGCATGCACATCTTGTGGTTTTGCAGAAAACTTCATCCGCGTCTACCAAAAGATGCATGTGCATGCTTAAAACGCGTTTTCGCACAAATGCGTGCGCGGGTGCTAAAAAGAGCAGCATCGGCATGCTTAGCACGTCGTTTGCGTTCTGCAAAAAGCACCATTTGCATTGCACATCTTGTGGTTTTGCAGAAAACTTCATCCGCGTCTACCAAAAGATGCATGTGCATGCTTAAAACGCGTTTTCGCACAAATGCGTGCGCGGGTGCTTAAAAGAGCAGCATCGGCATGCTTAGCACGTCGTTTGGTAGAAATCCACGTGCGCGTTCTGCAAAAAGCACCATTTGCATGCACATCTTGTGGTTTTGCAGAAAACTTCATCCGCGTCTACCAAAAGATGCATGTGCATGCTTAAAACGCGTTTTCGCACAAATGCGTGCGCGGGTGCTAAAAAGAGCAGCATCGGCATGCTTAGCATGTCGTTTGGTAGAAATCCACGTGCGCGTTCTGCAAAAAGCACCATTTGCATGCACATCTTGTGGTTTTGCAGAAAACTTCATCCGCGTCTACCAAAAGATGCATGTGCATGCTTAAAACGCGTTTTCGCACAAATGCGTGCGCGGGTGCTAAAAAGAGCAGCATCGGCATGCTTAGCACGTCGTTTGGTAGAAATCCACGTGCGCGTTCTGCAAAAAGCACCATTTGCATGCACATCTTGTGGTTTTTCAGAAAACTTCACCGCGTCTACCAAAAGATGCATGTGCATGCTTAAAACGCGTTTTCGCACAAATGCGTGCGCGGGTGCTAAAAAGAGCAGCATCGGCATGCTTAGCACGTCGTTTGGTAGAAATCCACGTGCGCGTTCTGCCAAAAGCACCATTTGCATGCACATCTTGTGGTTTTGCAGAAAACTTCATCCGCGTCTACCAAAAGATGCATGTGCATGCTTAAAACGCGTTTTCGCACAAATCCGTGCGCGGGTGCTAAAAAGAGCAGCATCGGCATGCTTAGCACGTCGTTTGGTAGAAATCCACGTGCGCGTTCTGCAAAAAGCACCATTTGCATGCACATCTTGTGGTTTTGCAGAAAACTTCATCCGCGTCTACCAAAAGATGCATGTGCATGCTTAAAACGCGTTTTCGCACAAATGCGTGCGCGGGTGCTAAAAAGAGCAGCATCGGCATGCTTAGCACGTCGTTTGGTAGAAATCCACGTGCGCGTTCTGCCAAAAGCACCATTTGCATGCACATCTTGTGGTTTTGCAGAAAACTTCATCCGCGTCTACCAAAAGATGCATGTGCATGTTTAAAACGCGTTTTCGCACAAATCCGTGCGCGGGTGCTAAAAAGAGCAGCATCGGCAAGCTTAGCACGTCGTTTGGTAGAAATCCACGTGCGCGTTCTGCAAAAAGCACCATTTGCATGCACATCTTGTGGTTTTGCAGAAAACTTCATCCGCGTCTACCAAAAGATGCATGTGCATGCTTAAAACGCGTTTTCGCACAAATGCGTGCGCGGGTGCTAAAAAGAGCAGCATCGGCATGCTTAGCACGTCGTTTGGTAGAAATCCACGTGCGCGTTCTGCCAAAAGCACCATTTGCATGCACATCTTGTGGTTTTGCAGAAAACTTCATCCGCGTCTACCAAAAGATGCATGTGCATGCTTAAAACACGTTTTCGCACAAATGCGTGCGCGGGTGCTTAAAAGAGCAGCATCGGCATGCTTAGCACGTCGTTTGGTAGAAATCCACGTGCGCGTTCTGCAAAAAGCACCATTTGCATGCACATCTTGTGGTTTTGCAGAAAACTTCATCCGCGTCTACCAAAAGATGCATGTGCATGCTTAAAACGCGTTTTCGCACAAATGCGTGCGCGGGTGCTAAAAAGAGCAGCATCGGCATGCTTAGCATGTCGTTTGGTAGAAATCCACGTGCGCGTTCTGCAAAAAGCACCATTTGCATGCACATCTTGTGGTTTTGCAGAAAACTTCATCCGCGTCTACCAAAAGATGCATGTGCATGCTTAAAACGCGTTTTCGCACAAATGCGTGCGCGGGTGCTAAAAAGAGCAGCATCGGCATGCTTAGCACGTCGTTTGGTAGAAATCCACGTGCGCGTTCTGCAAAAAGCACCATTTGCATGCACATCTTGTGGTTTTGCAGAAAACTTCATCCGCGTCTACCAAAAGATGCATGTGCATGCTTAAAACGCGTTTTCGCACAAATGCGTGCGCGGGTGCTAAAAAGAGCAGCATCGGCATGCTTAGCACGTCGTTTGGTAGAAATCCACGTGCGCGTTCTGCCAAAAGCACCATTTGCATGCACATCTTGTAGTTTTGCAGAAAACTTCATCCGCGTCTACCAAAAGATGCATGTGCATGCTTAAAACGCGTTTTCGCACAAATCCGTGCGCGGGTGCTAAAAAGAGCAGCATCGGCAAGCTTAGCACGTCGTTTGGTAGAAATCCACGTGCGCGTTCTGCAAAAAGCACCATTTGCATGCACATCTTGTGGTTTTGCAGAAAACTTCATCCGCGTCTACCAAAAGATGCATGTGCATGCTTAAAACGCGTTTTCGCACAAATGCGTGCGCGGGTGCTAAAAAGAGCAGCATCGGCATGCTTAGCACGTCGTTTGGTAGAAATCCACGTGCGCGTTCTGCAAAAAGCACCATTTGCATGCACATCTTGTGGTTTTGCAGAAAACTTCATCCGCGTCTACCAAAAGATGCATGTGCATGCTTAAAACGCGTTTTCGCACAAATGCGTGCGCGGGTGCTAAAAAGAGCAGCATCGGCATGCTTAGCACGTCGTTTGGTAGAAATCCACGTGCGCGTTCTGCAAAAAGCACCATTTACATGCACATCTTGTGGTTTTGCAGAAAACTTCATCCGCGTCTACCAAAAGATGCATGTGCATGCTTAAAACGCGTTTTCGCACAAATGCGTGCGCGGGTGCTAAAAAGAGCAGCATCGGCATGCTTAGCACGTCGTTTGGTAGAAATCCACGTGCGCGTTCTGCCAAAAGCACCATTTGCATGCACATCTTGTGGTTTTGCAGAAAACTTCATCCGCGTCTACCAAAAGATGCATGTGCATGCTTAAAACACGTTTTCGCACAAATCCGTGCGCGGGTGCTAAAAAGAGCAGCATCGGCAAGCTTAGCACGTCGTTTGGTAGAAATCCACGTGCGCGTTCTGCAAAAAGCACCATTTGCATGCACATCTTGTGGTTTTGCAGAAAACTTCATCCGCGTCTACCAAAAGATGCATGTGCATGCTTAAAACGCGTTTTCGCACAAATGCGTGCGCGGGTGCTAAAAAGAGCAGCATCGGCATGCTTAGCATGTCGTTTGGTAGAAATCCACGTGCGCGTTCTGCAAAAAGCACCATTTGCATGCACATCTTGTGGTTTTGCAGAAAACTTCATCCGCGTCTACCAAAAGATGCATGTGCATGCTTAAAACGCGTTTTCGCACAAATGCGTGCGCGGGTGCTAAAAAGAGCAGCATCGGCATGCTTAGCACGTCGTTTGGTAGAAATCCACGTGCGCGTTCTGCCAAAAGCACCATTTGCATGCACATCTTGTAGTTTTGCAGAAAACTTCATCCGCGTCTACCAAAAGATGCATGTGCATGCTTAAAACGCGTTTTCGCACAAATCCGTGCGCGGGTGCTAAAAAGAGCAGCATCGGCAAGCTTAGCACGTCGTTTGGTAGAAATCCACGTGCGCGTTCTGCAAAAAGCACCATTTGCATGCACATCTTGTGGTTTTGCAGAAAACTTCATCCGCGTCTACCAAAAGATGCATGTGCATGCTTAAAACGCGTTTTCGCACAAATGCGTGCGCGGGTGCTAAAAAGAGCAGCATCGGCATGCTTAGCACGTCGTTTGGTAGAAATCCACGTGCGCGTTCTGCAAAAAGCACCATTTGCATGCACATCTTGTGGTTTTGCAGAAAACTTCATCCGCGTCTACCAAAAGATGCATGTGCATGCTTAAAACGCGTTTTCGCACAAATGCGTGCGCGGGTGCTAAAAAGAGCAGCATCGGCATGCTTAGCACGTCGTTTGGTAGAAATCCACGTGCGCGTTCTGCCAAAAGCACCATTTGCATGCACATCTTGTAGTTTTGCAGAAAACTTCATCCACGTCTACCAAAAGATGCATGTGCATGCTTAAAACGCGTTTTCGCACAAATCCGTGCGCGGGTGCTAAAAAGAGCAGCATCGGCAAGCTTAGCACGTCGTTTGGTAGAAATCCACGTGCGCGTTCTGCAAAAAGCACCATTTGCATGCACATCTTGTGGTTTTGCAGAAAACTTCATCCGCGTCTACCAAAAGATGCATGTGCATGCTTAAAACGCGTTTTCGCACAAATGCGTGCGCGGGTGCTAAAAAGAGCAGCATCGGCATGCTTAGCACGTCGTTTGGTAGAAATCCACGTGCGCGTTCTGCCAAAAGCACCATTTGCATGCACATCTTGTGGTTTTGCAGAAAACTTCATCCGCGTCTACCAAAAGATGCATGTGCATGCTTAAAACGCGTTTTCGCACAAATGCGTGCGCGGGTGCTTAAAAGAGCAGCATCGGCATGCTTAGCACGTCGTTTGGTAGAAATCCACGTGCGCGTTCTGCAAAAAGCACCATTTGCATGCACATCTTGTGGTTTTGCAGAAAACTTCATCCGCGTCTACCAAAAGGTGCATGTGCATGCTTAAAAACGCGTTTTCGCACAAATGCGTGCGCGGGTGCTAAAAAGAGCAGCATCGGCATGCTTAGCATGTCGTTTGGTAGAAATCCACGTGCGCGTTCTGCAAAAAGCAACATTTGCATGCACATCTTGTGGTTTTGCAGAAAACTTCATCCGCGTCTACCAAAAGATGCATGTGCATGCTTAAAACGCGTTTTCGCACAAATGCGTGCGCGGGTGCTAAAAAGAGCAGCATCGGCATGCTTAGCACGTCGTTTGGTAGAAATCCACGTGCGCGTTCTGCAAAAAGCACCATTTGCATGCACATCTTGTGGTTTTGCAGAAAACTTCATCCGCGTCTACCAAAAGATGCATGTGCATGCTTGTTTTCGCACAAATGCGTGCGCGGGTGCTAAAAAGAGCAGCATCGGCATGCTTAGCACGTCGTTTGGTGGAAATCCACGTGCGCGTTCTGCAAAAGCACCATTTGCATGCACATCTTGTAGTTTTGCAGAAAACTTCATCCGCGTCTACCAAAAGATGCATGTGCATGCTTAAAACGCGTTTTCGCACAAATCCGTGCGCGGGTGCTAAAAGAGCAGCATCGGCAAGCTTAGCACGTCGTTTGGTAGAAATCCACGTGCGCGTTCTGCAAAAAGCACCATTTGCATGCACATCTTGTGGTTTTGCAGAAAACTTCATCCGCGTCTACCAAAAAGATGCATGTGCATGCTTAAAACGCGTTTTCGCACAAATGCGTGCGCGGGTGCTAAAAGAGCAGCATCGGCATGCTTAGCACGTCGTTTGGTAGAAATCCACGTGCGCGTTCTGCAAAAAGCACCATTTGCATGCACATCTTGTGGTTTTGCAGAAAACTTCATCCGCGTCTACCAAAAGATGCATGTGCATGCTTAAAACGCGTTTTCGCACAAATGCGTGCGCGGGTGCTAAAAAGAGCAGCATCGGCATGCTTAGCACGTCGTTTGGTAGAAATCCACGTGCGCGTTCTGCAAAAAGCACCATTTACATGCACATCTTGTGGTTTTGCAGAAAACTTCATCCGCGTCTACCAAAAGATGCATGTGCATGCTTAAAACGCCGTTTTCGCACAAATGCGTGCGCGGGTGCTAAAAAGAGCAGCATCGGCATGCTTAGCACGTCGTTTGGTAGAAATCCACGTGCGCGTTCTGCCAAAAGCACCATTTGCACATCTTGTGGTTTTGCAGAAAACTTCATCCGCGTCTACCAAAAGATGCATGTGCATGCTTAAAACACGTTTTCGCACAAATCCGTGCGCGGGTGCTAAAAAGAGCAGCATCGGCAAGCTTAGCACGTCGTTTGGTAGAAATCCACGTGCGCATTCTGCAAAAAGCACCATTTGCATGCACATCTTGTGGTTTTGCAGAAAACTTCATCCGCGTCTACCAAAAGATGCATGTGCATGCTTAAAACGCGTTTTCGCACAAATGCGTGCGCGGGTGCTAAAAAGAGCAGCATCGGCATGCTTAGCACGTCGTTTGGTAGAAATCCACGTGCGCGTTCTGCCAAAAGCACCATTTGCATGCACATCTTGTAGTTTTGCAGAAACTTCATCCGCGTCTACCAAAAGATGCATGTGCATGCTTAAAACGCGTTTTCGCACAAATCCGTGCGCGGGTGCTAAAAAGAGCAGCATCGGCAAGCTTAGCACGTCGTTTGGTAGAAATCCACGTGCGCGTTCTGCCAAAAAGCACCATTTGCATGCACATCTTGTGGTTTTGCAGAAAACTTCATCCGCGTCTACCAAAAGATGCATGTGCATGCTTAAAACGCGTTTTCGCACAAATGCGTGCGCGGGTGCTAAAAAGAGCAGCATCGCATGCTTAGCACGTCGTTTGGTAGAAATCCACGTGCGCGTTCTGCAAAAAGCACCATTTGCATGCACATCTTGTGGTTTTGCAGAAAACTTCATCCGCGTCTACCAAAAGATGCATGTGCATGCTTAAAACGCGTTTTCGCACAAATGCGTGCGCGGGTGCTAAAAAGAGCAGCATCGGCATGCTTAGCACGTCGTTTGGTAGAAATCCACGTGCGCGTTCTGCAAAAAGCACCATTTGCATGCACATCTTGTGGTTTTGCAGAAAACTTCATCCGCGTCTACCAAAAGATGCATGTGCATGCTTAAAACGCGTTTTCGCACAAATGCGTGCGCGGGTGCTAAAAAGAGCAGCATCGGCATGCTTAGCACGTCGTTTGGTAGAAATCCACGTGCGCGTTCTGCCAAAAGCACCATTTGCATGCACATCTTGTGGTTTTGCAGAAAACTTCATCCGCGTCTACCAAAAGATGCATGTGCATGTTTAAAACGCGTTTTCGCACAAATCCGTGCGCGGGTGCTAAAAAGAGCAGCATCGGCATGCTTAGCACGTCGTTTGGTAGAAATCCACGTGCGCGTTCTGCAAAAAGCACCATTTGCATGCACATCTTGTGGTTTTGCAGAAAACTTCATCCGCGTCTACCAAAAGATGCATGTGCATGCTTAAAACGCGTTTTCGCACAAATGCGTGCTCGGGTGCTAAAAAGAGCAGCATCGGCATGCTTAGCACGTCGTTTGGTAGAAATCCACGTGCGCGTTCTGCCAAAAGCACCATTTGCATGCACATCTTGTGGTTTTGCAGAAAACTTCATCCGCGTCTACCAAAGATGCATGTGCATGCTTAAAACGCGTTTTCGCACAAATCCGTGCGCGGGTGCTAAAAAGAGCAGCATCGGCAAGCTTAGCACGTCGTTTGGTAGAAATCCACGTGCGCGTTCTGCAAAAAGCACCATTTGCATGCACATCTTGTGGTTTTGCAGAAAACTTCATCCGCGTCTACCAAAAAGATGCATGTGCATGCTTAAAACGCGTTTTCGCACAAATGCGTGCGCGGGTGCTTAAAAGAGCAGCATCGGCATGCTTAGCACGTCGTTTGGTAGAAATCCACGTGCGCGTTCTGCAAAAAGCACCATTTGCATGCACATCTTGTGTTTTGCAGAAAACTTCATCCGCGTCTACCAAAAGATGCATGTGCATGCTTAAAACGCGTTTTCGCACAAATGCGTGCGCGGGTGCTAAAAAGAGCAGCATCGGCATGCTTAGCATGTCGTTTGGTAGAAATCCACGTGCGCGTTCTGCAAAAAGCACCATTTGCATGCACATCTTGTGGTTTTGCAGAAAACTTCATCCGCGTCTACCAAAAGATGCATGTGCATGCTTAAAACGCGTTTTCGCACAAATGCGTGGCGCGGGTGCTAAAAAGAGCAGCATCGGCATGCTTAGCACGTCGTTTGGTAGAAATCCACGTGCGCGTTCTGCAAAAAGCACCATTTGCATGCACATCTTGTGGTTTTGCAGAAAACTTCATCCGCGTCTACCAAAAGATGCATGTGCATGCTTAAAACGCGTTTTCGCACAAATGCGTGCGCGGGTGCTAAAAAGAGCAGCATCGGCATGCTTAGCACGTCGTTTGGTAGAATCCACGTGCGCGTTCTGCCAAAAGCACCATTTGCATGCACATCTTGTAGTTTTGCAGAAAACTTCATCCGCGTCTACCAAAAGATGCATGTGCATGCTTAAAACGCGTTTTCGCACAAATCCGTGCGCGGGTGCTAAAAAGAGCAGCATCGGCAAGCTTAGCACGTCGTTTGGTAGAAATCCACGTGCGCGTTCTGCAAAAAGCACCATTTGCATGCACATCTTGTGGTTTTGCAGAAAACTTCATCCGCGTCTACCAAAAGATGCATGTGCATGCTTAAAACGCGTTTTCGCACAAATGCGTGCGCGGGTGCTAAAAAGAGCAGCATCGGCATGCTTAGCACGTCGTTTGGTAGAAATCCACGTGCGCGTTCTGCAAAAAGCACCATTTGCATGCACATCTTGTGGTTTTTGCAGAAAACTTCATCCGCGTCTACCAAAAGATGCATGTGCATGCTTAAAACGCGTTTTCGCACAAATGCGTGCGCGGGTGCTAAAAAGAGCAGCATCGGCATGCTGTAGCATGTCGTTTGGTAGAAATCCACGTGCGCGTTCTGCAAAAAGCACCATTTGCATGCACATCTTGTGGTTTTGCAGAAAACTTCATCCGCGTCTACCAAAAGATGCATGTGCATGCTTAAAACGCGTTTTCGCACAAATGCGTGCGCGGGTGCTAAAAAGAGCAGCATCGGCATGCTTAGCACGTCGTTTGGTAGAAATCCACGTGCGCGTTCTGCCAAAAGCACCATTTGCATGCACATCTTGTAGTTTTGCAGAAAACTTCATCCGCGTCTACCAAAAGATGCATGTGCATGCTTAAAACGCGTTTTCGCACAAATGCGTGCGCGGGTGCTAAAAAAGAGCAGCATCGGCATGCTTAGCATGTCGTTTGGTAGAAATCCACGTGCGCGTTCTGCAAAAAGCACCATTTGCATGCACATCTTGTGGTTTTGCAGAAAACTTCATCCGCGTCTACCAAAAGATGCATGTGCATGCTTAAAACGCGTTTCGCACAAATGCGTGCGCGGGTGCTAAAAAGAGCAGCATCGGCATGCTTAGCATGTCGTTTGGTAGAAATCCACGTGCGCGTTCTGCAATAAAGCACCATTTGCATGCACATCTTGTGGTTTTGCAGAAAACTTCATCCGCGTCTACCAAAAGATGCATGTGCATGCTTAAAACGCGTTTTCGCACAAATGCGTGCGCGGGTGCTACAAAAGAGCAGCATCGGCATGCTTAGCACGTCGTTTGGTAGAAAATCCACGTGCGCGTTCTGCCAAAAGCACCATTTGCATGCACATCTTGTAGTTTTGCAGAAAACTTCATCCGCGTCTACCAAAAGATGCATGTGCATGCTTAAAAACGCGTTTTCGCACAAATCCGTGCGCGGGTGCTAAAAAGAGCAGCATCGGCAAGCTTAGCACGTCGTTTGGTAGAAATCCACGTGCGCGTTCTGCAAAAAGCACCATTTGCATGCACATCTTGTGGTTTTGCAGAAAACTTCATCCGCGTCTACCAAAAGATGCATGTGCATGCTTAAAACGCGTTTTCGCACAAATGCGTGCGCGGGTGCTAAAAAGAGCAGCATCGGCATGCTTAGCACGTCGTTTGGTAGAAATCCACGTGCGCGTTCTGCAAAAAGCACCATTTGCATGCACATCTTGTGGTTTTGCAGAAAACTTCATCCGCGTCTACCAAAAGATGCATGTGCATGCTTAAAACGCGTTTTCGCACAAATGCGTGCGCGGGTGCTAAAAAGAGCAGCATCGGCATGCTTAGCACGTCGTTTGGTAGAATCCACGTGCGCGTTCTGCCAAAAGCACCATTTGCATGCACATCTTGTAGTTTTGCAGAAAACTTCATCCGCGTCTACCAAAAGATGCATGTGCATGCTTAAAACGCGTTTTCGCACAAATCCGTGCGCGGGTGCTAAAAAGAGCAGCATCGGCAAGCTTAGCACGTCGTTTGGTAGAAATCCACGTGCGCGTTCTGGAAAAAGCACCATTTGCATGCACATCTTGTGGTTTTGCAGAAAACTTCATCCGCGTCTACCAAAAGATGCATGTGCATGCTTAAAACGCGTTTTCGCACAAATGCGTGCGCGGGTGCTAAAAAGAGCAGCATCGGCATGCTTAGCACGTCGTTTGGTAGAAATCCACGTGCGCGTTCTGCCAAAAGCACCATTTGCATGCACATCTTGTGGTTTTGCAGAAAACTTCATCCGCGTCTACCAAAAGATGCATGTGCATGCTTAAAACGCGTTTTCGCACAAATGCGTGCGCGGGTGCTTAAAAGAGCAGCATCGGCATGCTTAGCACGTCGTTTGGTAGAAATCCACGTGCGCGTTCTGCAAAAAGCACCATTTGCATGCACATCTTGTGTTTTGCAGAAAACTTCATCCGCGTCTACCAAAAGATGCATGTGCATGCTTAAAACGCGTTTTCGCACAAATGCGTGCGCGGGTGCTAAAAAGAGCAGCATCGGCATGCTTAGCATGTCGTTTGGTAGAAATCCACGTGCGCGTTCTGCAAAAAGCAACATTTGCGATGCACATCTTGTGGTTTTGCAGAAAACTTCATCCGCGTCTACCAAAAGATGCATGTGCATGCTTAAAACGCGTTTTCGCACAAATGCGTGCGCGGGTGCTAAATAGAGCAGCATCGGCATGCTTAGCACGTCGTTTGGTAGAAATCCACGTGCGCGTTCTGCAAAAAGCACCATTTGCATGCACATCTTGTGGTTTTGCAGAAAACTTCATCCGCGTCTACCAAAAGATGCATGTGCATGCTTAAAAACGCGTTTTCGCACAAATGCGTGCGCGGGTGCTAAAAAGAGCAGCATCGGCATGCTTAGCACGTCGTTTGGTGGAAATCCACGTGCGCGTTCTGCCAAAAGCACCATTTGCATGCACATCTTGTAGTTTTGCAGAAAACTTCATCCGCGTCTACCAAAAGATGCATGTGCATGCTTAAAACGCGTTTTCGCACAAATCCGTGCGCGGGGTGCTAAAAAGAGCAGCATCGGCAAGCTTAGCACGTCGTTTGGTAGAAATCCACGTGCGCGTTCTGCAAAAAGCACCATTTGCATGCACATCTTGTGGTTTTGCAGAAAACTTCATCCCGCGTCTACCAAAAGATGCATGTGCATGCTTAAAACGCGTTTTCGCACAAATGCGTGCGCGGGTGTCTAAAAAGAGCAGCATCGGCATGCTTAGCACGTCGTTTGGTAGAAATCCACGTGCGCGTTCTGCAAAAAGCACCATTTGCATGCACATCTTGTGGTTTTGCAGAAAACTTCATCCGCGTCTACCAAAAGATGCATGTGCATGCTTAAAACGCGTTTTCGCACAAATGCGTGCGCGGGTGCTAAAAAGAGCAGCATCGGCATGCTTAGCACGTCGTTTTGGTAGAAATCCACGTGCGCGTTCTGCAAAAAGCACCATTTACATGCACATCTTGTGGTTTTGCAGAAACTTCATCCGCGTCTACCAAAAGATGCATGTGCATGCTTAAAACGCGTTTTCGCACAAATGCGTGCGCGGGTGCTAAAAAGAGCAGCATCGGCATGCTTAGCACGTCGTTTGGTAGAAATCCACGTGCGCGTTCTGCCAAAAGCACCATTTGCATGCACATCTTGTGGTTTTGCAGAAAACTTCATCCGCGTCTACCAAAAGATGCATGTGCATGCTTAAAACACGTTTTCGCACAAATCCGTGCGCGGGTGCTAAAAAGAGCAGCATCGGCAAGCTTAGCACGTCGTTTGGTAGAAATCCACGTGCGCGTTCTGCAAAAAGCACCATTTGCATGCACATCTTGTGGTTTTGCAGAAAACTTCATCCGCGTCTACCAAAAGATGCATGTGCATGCTTAAAACGCGTTTTCCGCACAAATGCGTGCGCGGGTGCTAAAAGAGCAGCATCGGCATGCTTAGCACGTCGTTTGGTAGAAATCCACGTGCGCGTTCTGCCAAAAGCACCATTTGCATGCACATCTTGTAGTTTTGCAGAAAACTTCATCCGCGTCTACCAAAAGATGCATGTGCATGCTTAAAAACGCGTTTTCGCACAAATCCGTGCGCGGGTGCTAAAAAGAGCAGCATCGGCAAGCTTAGCACGTCGTTTGGTAGAAATCCACGTGCGCGTTCTGCAAAAAGCACCATTTGCATGCACATCTTGTGGTTTTGCAGAAAACTTCATCCGCGTCTACCAAAAGATGCATGTGCATGCTTAAAAACGCGTTTTCGCACAAATGCGTGCGCGGGTGCTAAAAAGAGCAGCATCGGCATGCTTAGCACGTCGTTTGGTAGAAATCCACGTGCGCGTTCTGCAAAAAGCACCATTTGCATGCACATCTTGTGGTTTTGCAGAAAACTTCATCCGCGTCTACCAAAAGATGCATGTGCATGCTTAAAACGCGTTTTCGCACAAATGCGTGCGCGGGTGCTAAAAAGAGCAGCATCGGCATGCTTAGCACGTCGTTTGGTAGAAATCCACGTGCGCGTTCTGCAAAAAGCACCATTTGCATGCACATCTCGTGGTTTTGCAGAAAACTTCATCCGCGTCTACCAAAAGATGCATGTGCATGCTTAAAACGCGTTTTCGCACAAATGCGTGCGCGGGTGCTAAAAAGAGCAGCATCGGCATGCTTAGCACGTCGTTTGGTAGAAATCCACGTGCGCGTTCTGCCAAAAGCACCATTTGCATGCACATCTTGTGGTTTTGCAGAAAACTTCATCCGCGTCTACCAAAAGATGCATGTGCATGTTTAAAACGCGTTTTCGCGCAAATCCGTGCGCGGGTGCTAAAAAGAGCAGCATCGGCATGCTTAGCACGTCGTTTGGTAGAAATCCACGTGCGCGTTCTGCAAAAAGCACCATTTGCATGCACATCTTGTGGTTTTGCAGAAAACTTCATCCGCGTCTACCAAAAGATGCATGTGCATGCTTAAAACGCGTTTTTCGCACAAATGCGTGCTCGGGTGCTAAAAGAGCAGCATCGGCATGCTTAGCACGTCGTTTGGTAGAAATCCACGTGCGCGTTCTGCCAAAAGCACCATTTGCATGCACATCTTGTGGTTTTGCAGAAAACTTCATCCGCGTCTACCAAAAGATGCATGTGCATGCTTAAAACGCGTTTTCGCACAAATCCGTGCGCGGGTGCTAAAAAGAGCAGCATCGGCAAGCTTAGCACGTCGTTTGGTAGAAATCCACGTGCGCGTTCTGCAAAAAGCACCATTTGCATGCACATCTTGTGGTTTTGCAGAAAACTTCATCCGCGTCTACCAAAAGATGCATGTGCATGCTTAAAACGCGTTTTCGCACAAATGCGTGCGCGGGTGCTTAAAAGAGCAGCATCGGCATGCTTAGCACGTCGTTTGGTAGAAATCCACGTGCGCGTTCTGCAAAAAGCACCATTTGCATGCACATCTTGTGGTTTTGCAGAAAACTTCATCCGCGTCTACCAAAAGATGCATGTGCATGCTTAAAACGCGTTTTCGCACAAATGCGTGCGCGGGTGCTAAAAAGAGCAGCATCGGCATGCTTAGCATGTCGTTTGGTAGAAATCCACGTGCGCGTTCTGCAAAAAGCACCATTTTGCATGCACATCTTGTGGTTTTGCAGAAAACTTCATCCGCGTCTACCAAAAGATGCATGTGCATGCTTAAAACGCGTTTTCGCACAAATGCGTGCGCGGGGTGCTAAAAAGAGCAGCATCGGCATGCTTAGCACGTCCGTTTGGTAGAAATCCACGTGCGCGTTCTGCAAAAAGCACCATTTGCATGCACATCTTGTGGTTTTGCAGAAAACTTCATCCGCGTCTACCAAAGATGCATGTGCATGCTTAAAAACGCGTTTTCGCACAAATGCGTGCGCGGGTGCTAAAAAGAGCAGCATCGGCATGCTTAGCACGTCGTTTGGTAGAAATCCACGTGCGCGTTCTGCCAAAAAGCACCATTTGCATGCACATCTTGTAGTTTTGCAGAAAACTTCATCCGCGTCTACCAAAAGATGCATGTGCATGCTTAAAACGCGTTTTCGCACAAATCCGTGCGCGGGTGCTAAAAAGAGCAGCATCGGCAAGCTTAGCACGTCGTTTGGTAGAAATCGACGTGCGCGGTTCTGCAAAAAGCACCATTTGCATGCACATCTTGTGGTTTTGCTGAAAACTTCATCCGCGACTACCAAAAGATGCATGTGCATGCTTAAAACGCGTTTTCGCACAAATGCGTGCGCGGGTGCTAAAAAAGAGCAGCATCGGCATGCTTAGCACGTCGTTGGTAGAAATGCACGTGCGCGTTCTGCAAAAAGCACCATTTGCATGCACATCTTGTGGTTTTGCAGAAAACTTCATCCGCGTCTACCAAAAGATGCATGTGCATGCTTAAAACGCGTTTTCGCACAAATGCGTGCGCGGGTGCTAAAAAGAGCAGCATCGGCATGCTTAGCATGTCGTTTGGTAGAAATCCACGTGCGCGTTCTGCAAAAAGCACCATTTGCATGCACATCTTGTGGTTTTGCAGAAAACTTCATCCGCGTCTACCAAAAGATGCATGTGCATGCTTAAAACGCGTTTTCGCACAAATGCGTGCGCGGGTGCTAAAAAGAGCAGCATCGGCATGCTTAGCACGTCGTTTGGTAGAAATCCACGTGCGCGTTCTGCCAAAAGCACCATTTGCATGCACATCTTGTAGTTTTGCAGAAAACTTCATCCGCGTCTACCAAAAGATGCATGTGCATGCTTAAAACCGCCGTTTTCGCACAAATGCGTGCGCGGGTAGCTAAAAAGAGCAGCATCGGCATGCTTAGCATGTCGTTTGGTAGAAATCCACGTGCGCGTTCTGCAAAAAGCAACCATTTGCATGCACATCTTGTGGTTTTGCAGAAAACTTCATCCGCGTCTACCAAAAGATGCATGTGCATGCTAAAAACGCGTTTTCGCACAAATGCGTGCGCGGGTGCTAAAAAGAGCAGCATCGGCATGCTTAGCACGTCGTTTGGTAGAAATCCACGTGCGCGTTCTGCCAAAAGCACCATTTGCATGCACATCTTGTGGTTTTGCAGAAACTTCATCCGCGTCTACCAAAAGATGCATGTGCATGCTTAAAAACGCGTTTTCGCACAAATGCGTGCGCGGGTGCTAAAAAGAGCAGCATCGGCATGCTTAGCACGTCGTTTGGTAGAAATCACGTGCGCGTTCTGCCAAAGCACCATTTGCATGCACATCTTGTAGTTTTGCAGAAAACTTCATCCGCGTCTACCAAAAGATGCATGTGCATGCTTAAAACGCGTTTTCGCACAAATCCGTGCGCGGGTGCTAAAAAAGAGCAGCATCGGCAAGCTTAGCACGTCGTTTGGTAGAAATCCACGTGCGCGTTCTGCAAAAAGCACCATTTGCATGCACATCTTGTGGTTTTGCAGAACAACTTCATCCGCGTCTACCAAAAGATGCATGTGCATGCTTAAAACGCGTTTTCGCACAAATGCGTGCGCGGGTGCTAAAAAGAGCAGCATCGGCATGCTTAGCACGTCGTTTGGTAGAAATCCACGTGCGCGTTCTGCAAAAAGCACCATTTGCATGCACATCTTGTGGTTTTGCAGAAAACTTCATCCGCGTCTACCAAAAGATGCATGTGCATGCTTAAAACGCGTTTTCGCACAAATGCGTGCGCGGGTGCTAAAAAGAGCAGCATCGGCATGCTTAGCACGTCGTTTGGTAGAAATCCACGTGCGCGTTCTGCAAAAAGCACCATTTGCATGCACATCTTGTGGTTTTGCAGAAACTTCATCCGCGTCTCAAAAGATGCATGTGCATGCTTAAAACGCGTTTTCGCACAAATGCGTGCGGCGGGTGCTAAAAAGAGCAGCATCGGCATGCTTAGCACGTCGTTTGGTAGAAATCCACGTGCGCGTTCTGCCAAAAGCACCATTTGCATGCACATCTTGTAGTTTTGCAGAAAACTTCATCCGCGTCTACCAAAAGATGCATGTGCATGCTTAAAACGCGTTTTCGCACAAATCCGTGCGCGGGTGCTAAAAAGAGCAGCATCGGCAAGCTTAGCACGTCGTTTGGTAGAAATCCACGTGCGCGTTCTGCAAAAAGCACCATTTGCATGCACATCTTGTGGTTTTGCAGAAAAACTTCATCCGCGTCTACCAAAAGATGCATGTGCATGCTTTAAAACGCGTTTTCGCACAAATGCGTGCGCGGGTGCTAAAAAGAGCAGCATCGCATGCTTAGCACGTCGTTTGGTAGAAATCCACGTGCGCGTTCTGCAAAAAGCACCATTTGCATGCACATCTTGTGGTTTTGCAGAAAACTTCATCCGCGTCTACCAAAAGATGCATGTGCATGCTTAAAACGCGTTTTCGCACAAATGCGTGCGCGGGTGCTAAAAAGAGCAGCATCGGCATGCTTAGCACGTCGTTTGGTAGAAATCCACGTGCGCGTTCTGCAAAAAGCACACATTTACATGCACATCTTGTGGTTTTGCAGAAAACTTCATCCGCGTCTACCAAAAGATGCATGTGCATGCTTAAAACGCGTTTTCGCACAAATGCGTGCGCGGGTGCTAAAAAGAGCAGCATCGGCATGCTTAGCACGTCGTTGGTAGAAATCCACGTGCGCGTTCTGCCAAAAGCACCATTTGCATGCACATCTTGTGGTTTTGCAGAAAACTTCATCCGCGTCTACCAAAAGATGCATGTGCATGCTTAAAACACGTTTTCGCACAAATCCGTGCGCGGGTGCTAAAAAGAGCAGCATCGGCAAGCTTAGCACGTCGTTTGGTAGAAATCCACGTGCGCGTTCTGCAAAAAGCACCATTTTGCATGCACATCTTGTGGTTGGCAGAAAACTTCATCCGCGTCTACCAAAAGATGCATGTGCATGCTTAAAACGCGTTTTCGCACAAATGCGTGCGCGGGTGCTAAAAAAAGCAGCATCGGCATGCTTAGCATGTCGTTTGGTAGAAATCCACGTGCGCCGTTCTGCAAAAAGCACCATTTGCATGCACATCTTGTGGTTTTGCAGAAAACTTCATCCGCGTCTACCAAAAGATGCATGTGCATGCTTAAAACGCGTTTTCGCACAAATGCGGTGCGCGGGTGCTAAAAGAGCAGCATCGGCATGCTTAGCACGTCGTTTGGTAGAAATCCACGTGCGCGTTCTGCCAAAAGCACCATTTGCATGCACATCTTGTAGTTTTGCAGAAAACTTCATCCGCGTCTACCAAAAGATGCATGTGCTGCTTAAAACGCGTTTTCGCACAAATCCGTGCGCGGGTGCTAAAAAGAGCAGCATCGGGCAAGCTTAGCACGTCGTTTGGTAGAAATCCACGTGCGCGTTCTGCAAAAAGCACCATTTGCATGCACATCTTGTGGTTTTGCAGAAAACTTCATCCGCGTCTACCAAAAGATGCATGTGCATGCTTAAAACGCGTTTTCGCACAAATGCGTGCGCGGGTGCTAAAAAGAGCAGCATCGGCATGCTTAGCACGTCGTTGGTAGAAATCCACGTGCGCGTTCTGCAAAAAGCACCATTTGCATGCACATCTTGTGGTTTTGCAGAAAACTTCATCCCGCGTCTACCAAAAGATGCATGTGCATGCTTAAAACGCGTTTTCGCACAATGCGTGCGCGGGTGCTAAAAAGAGCAGCATCGGCCATGCTTAGCACGTCGTTTGTAGAAATCCACGTGCGCGTTCTGCCAAAAGCACCATTTGCATGCACATCTTGTAGTTTGCAGAAAACTTCATCCGCGTCTACCAAAAGATGCATGTGCATGCTTAAAACGCGTTTTCGCACAAATCCGTGCGCGGGTGCTAAAAAGAGCAGCATCGGCAAGCTTAGCACGTCGTTTGGTAGAAATCCACGTGGGCGTTCTGCAAAAAGCACCATTTGCATGCACATCTTGTGGTTTTGCAGAAAACTTCATCCGCGTCTACCAAAAGATGCATGTGCATGCTTAAAACGCGTTTTCGCACAAATGCGTGCGCGGGTGCTAAAAAGAGCAGCATCGGCATGCTTAGCACGTCGTTTGGTAGAAATCCACGTGCGCGTTCTGCAAAAAGCACCCATTTGCATGCACATCTTGTGGTTTTGCAGAAAACTTCATCCGCGTCTACCAAAAGATGCATGTGCATGCTTAAAACGCGTTTTCGCACAAATGCGTGCGCGGAGTGCTAAAAAGAGCAGCATCGGCATGCTTAGCACGTCGTTTGTAGAAATCCACGTGCGCGTTCTGCAAAAGCACCATTTGCATGCACATCTTGTGGTTTGCAGAAAACTTCATCGCGTCTACCAAACAGGATGCATGTGCATGCTTAAAACGCGTTTTCGCACAAATGCGTGCGCGGGTGCTAAAAAGAGCAGCATCGGCATGCTTAGCATGTCGTTTGGTAGAAATCCACGTGCGCGTTCTGCAAAAAGCACCATTTGCATGCACATCTTGTGGTTTTGCAGAAAACTTCATCCGCGTCTACCAAAAGATGCATGTGCATGCTTAAAAACGCGTTTTCGCACAAATGCGTGCGCGGGTGCTAAAAGAGCAGCATCGGCATGCTTAGCACGTCGTTTGGTAGAAATCCACGTGCGCGTGTCTGCAAAAAGCACCATTTGCATGCACATCTTGTGGTTTTGCAGAAAACTTCATCCGCGTCTACCAAAAGATGCATGTGCATGCTTAAAACGCGTTTTCGCACATATGCGTGCGCGGGTGCTAAAAAGAGCAGCATTCGGCATGCTTAGCACGTCGTTTGGTAGAAATCCACGTGCGCGTTCTGCCAAAGCACCATTTTGCATGCACATCTTGTAGTTTTGCAGAAAACTTCATCCGCGTCTACCAAAAGATGCATGTGCATGCCTTAAAAACGCGTTTTCGCACAAATCCGTGCGCGGGTGCTAAAAAGAGCAGCATCGGCAAGCTTAGCACGTCGTTTGGTAGAAATCCACGTGCGCGTTCTGCAAAAAGCACCATTTGCATGCACATCTTGTAGGTTTTGCAGAAAAACTTCATCCGCGTCTACCAAAAGATGCATGTGCATGCTTAAAAACGCGTTTTCGCACAAATGCGTGCGCGGGTGCTAAAAAGAGCAGCATCGGCATGCTTAGCACGTCGTTTGGTAGAAATCCACGTGCGCGTTCTGCAAAAAGCACCCATTTGCATGCACATCTTGTGGTTTTGCAGAAAACTTCATCCGCGTCTACCAAAAGATGCATGTGCATGCTTAAAACGCGTTTTCGCACAAATGCGTGCGCGGGTGCTAAAAGAGCAGCATCGCATGCTTAGCACGTCGTTTGGTAGAAATCCACGTGCGCGTTCTGCAAAAAGCACCATTTGCATGCACATCTTGTGGTTTGCAGAAAACTTCATCCGCGTCTACCAAAAGATGCATGTGCATGCTTAAAACGCGTTTCGCACAAATGCGTCGCGCGGGTGCTAAAAAGAGGCAGCATCGGCATGCTTAGCACGTCGTTTGGTAGAAATCCACGTGCGCGTTCTGCCAAAAGCACCATTTGCATGCACATCTTGTGGTTTTGCAGAAAACTTCATCCGCGCTCTACCAAAAGATGCATGTGCATGCTTAAAAACACGTTTTCGCACAAATCCGTGTGCGGGTGCTAAAAAAGAGCAGCATCGGCAGCTTAGCACGTCGTTTGGTAGAAATCCACGTGCGCGTTCTGCAAAAAGCACCATTTGCAGTGCACATCTTTGTGGTTTTTGCAGAAAAATCTGTCTCGCGTGTGTTGTGCATGCTTAAAACACGTTTTCGCACAAATCCGTGCGCGGGTGCTAAAAAGAGCAGCATCGGCAAGCTTAGCACGTCGTTTGGTAGAAATCCACGTGCGCGTTCTGCAAAAAGCACCATTTGCATGCACATCTTGTGGTTTTGCAGAAAACTTCATCCGCGTCTACCAAAAGATGCATGTGCATGTTTAAAACGCGTTTTCGCACAAATCCGTGCGCGGGTGCTAAAAAGAGCAGCATCGGCATGCTTAGCACGTCGTTTGGTAGAAATCCACGTGCGCGTTCTGCAAAAAGCACCATTTACATGCACATCTTGTGGTTTTGCAGAAAACTTCATCCGCGTCTACCAAAAGATGCATGTGCATGCTTAAAACGCGTTTTCGCACAAATGCGTGCTCGGGTGCTAAAAAGAGCAGCATCGGCATGCTTAGCACGTCGTTTGGTAGAAATCCACGTGCGCGTTCTGCCAAAAGCACCATTTGCATGCACATCTTGTGGTTTTGCAGAAAACTTCATCCGCGTCTACCAAAAGATGCATGTGCATGCTTAAAACGCGTTTTCGCACAAATCCGTGCGCGGGTGCTAAAAAGAGCAGCATCGGCATGCTTAGCACGTCGTTTGGTAGAAATCCACGTGCGCGTTCTGCAAAAAGCACCATTTGCATGCACATCTTGTGGTTTTGCAGAAAACTTCATCCGCGTCTACCAAAAGATGCATGTGCATGCTTAAAACGCGTTTTCGCACAAATGCGTGCGCGGGTGCTAAAAAGAGCAGCATCGGCATGCTTAGCACGTCGTTTGGTAGAAATCCACGTGCGCGTTCTGCAAAAAGCACCATTTGCATGCACATCTTGTGGTTTTGCAGAAAACTTCATCCGCGTCTACCAAAAGATGCATGTGCATGCTTAAAACGCGTTTTCGCACAAATGCGTGCGCGGGTGCTAAAAAGAGCAGCATCGGCATGCTTAGCACGTCGTTTGGTAGAAATCCACGTGCGCGTTCTGCCAAAAGCACCATTTGCATGCACATCTTGTAGTTTTGCAGAAAACTTCATCCGCGTCTACCAAAAGATGCATGTGCATGCTTAAAACGCGTTTTCGCACAAATCCGTGCGCGGGTGCTAAAAAGAGCAGCATCGGCAAGCTTAGCACGTCGTTTGGTAGAAATCCACGTGCGCGTTCTGCAAAAAGCACCATTTGCATGCACATCTTGTGGTTTTGCAGAAAACTTCATCCGCGTCTACCAAAAGATGCATGTGCATGCTTAAAACGCGTTTTCGCACAAATGCGTGCGCGGGTGCTAAAAAGAGCAGCATCGGCATGCTTAGCACGTCGTTTGGTAGAAATCCACGTGCGCGTTCTGCAAAAAGCACCATTTGCATGCACATCTTGTGGTTTTGCAGAAAACTTCATCCGCGTCTACCAAAAGATGCATGTGCATGCTTAAAACGCGTTTTCGCACAAATGCGTGCGCGGGTGCTAAAAAGAGCAGCATCGGCATGCTTAGCACGTCGTTTGGTAGAAATCCACGTGCGCGTTCTGCAAAAAGCACCATTTACATGCACATCTTGTGGTTTTGCAGAAAACTTCATCCGCGTCTACCAAAAGATGCATGTGCATGCTTAAAACGCGTTTTCGCACAAATGCGTGCGCGGGTGCTAAAAAGAGCAGCATCGGCATGCTTAGCACGTCGTTTGGTAGAAATCCACGTGCGCGTTCTGCCAAAAGCACCATTTGCATGCACATCTTGTGGTTTTGCAGAAAACTTCATCCGCGTCTACCAAAAGATGCATGTGCATGCTTAAAACACGTTTTCGCACAAATCCGTGCGCGGGTGCTAAAAAGAGCAGCATCGGCAAGCTTAGCACGTCGTTTGGTAGAAATCCACGTGCGCGTTCTGCAAAAAGCACCATTTGCATGCACATCTTGTGGTTTTGGCAGAAAACTTCATCCGCGTCTACCAAAAGATGCATGTGCATGCTTAAAACGCGTTTTCGCACAAATGCGTGCGCGGGTGCTAAAAAGAGCAGCATCGGCATGCTTAGCATGTCGTTTGGTAGAAATCCACGTGCGCGTTCTGCAAAAGCACCATTTGCATGCACATCTTGTGGTTTTGCAGAAAACTTCATCCGCGTCTATCAAAAGATGCATGTGCATGCTTAAAACGCGTTTTCGCACAAATGCGTGCGCGGGTGCTAAAAAGAGCAGCATCGGCATGCTTAGCACGTCGTTTGGTAGAAATCCACGTGCGCGTTCTGCCAAAAGCACCATTTGCATGCACATCTTGTAGTTTTGCAGAAAACTTCATCCGCGTCTACCAAAAGATGCATGTGCATGCTTAAAACGCGTTTTCGCACAAATCCGTGCGCGGGTGCTAAAAAGAGCAGCATCGGCAAGCTTAGCACGTCGTTTGGTAGAAATCCACGTGCGCGTTCTGCAAAAAGCACCATTTGCATGCACATCTTGTGGTTTTGCAGAAAACTTCATCCGCGTCTACCAAAAGATGCATGTGCATGCTTAAAACGCGTTTTCGCACAAATGCGTGCGCGGGTGCTAAAAAGAGCAGCATCGGCATGCTTAGCACGTCGTTTGGTAGAAATCCACGTGCGCGTTCTGCAAAAAGCACCATTTGCATGCACATCTTGTGGTTTTGCAGAAAACTTCATCCGCGTCTACCAAAAGATGCATGTGCATGCTTAAAACGCGTTTTCGCACAAATGCGTGCGCGGGTGCTAAAAGAGCAGCATCGGCATGCTTAGCACGTCGTTTGGTAGAAATCCACGTGCGCGTTCTGCCAAAAGCACCATTTGCATGCACATCTTGTAGTTTTGCAGAAAACTTCATCCGCGTCTACCAAAAGATGCATGTGCATGCTTAAAACGCGTTTTCGCACAAATCCGCGCGGGTGCTAAAAAGAGCAGCATCGGCAAGCTTAGCACGTCGTTTGGTAGAAATCCACGTGCGCGTTCTGCAAAAAGCACCATTTGCATGCACATCTTGTGGTTTTGCAGAAAACTTCATCCGCGTCTACCAAAAGATGCATGTGCATGCTTAAAACGCGTTTTCGCACAAATGCGTGCGCGGGTGCTAAAAAGAGCAGCATCGGCATGCTTAGCACGTCGTTTGGTAGAAATC